>NW_027361846.1:2185000-2480000 GCF_039654945.1 Dendrobates tinctorius
TATTGATCTCTGAACTCTTCTGAATAATTATGAACTTGTTTTCTTACCATTATTTGAGGTCTACAAGCTCTCTGCATTTTTTTGTTATTTTGACCAATTCTCAATTTCTGAAAATAAATACAAAATTTGTTGCTTGGAGATTCGGAGACATGTCGTCAGATGTTTATAGAATAAAAGAACAATTTACATTTTACTCAGAAATATAAAGAGAAGAATCAGAGAAACTGAACATTGTGCCGCGGTCTCTTCGTTTTTGCCAGAGCTGTATAAGGTGTTGCTGGTTTTTCCCGTCCTGCAGTATGTGAAGCCCTTTATTTTTGTGATTTTTCCGCAGTGTAAACCATAATGTCGTGGTCTCCTCACTGGAGAATGGCGGATAGGATTAGTGATGTGTGTAAAGTAAGCATTGGTTGTGACATTGAGCGACTCCAACTCAAGGGCTGACCAAGGTGTGCAAATGATCAGTGTCCTACAAACGCAACGCACTGCCAGGGTTTTGCATAAACTGTTTCCAACCAATTCACCTCCCCACTGTTACATTTGTAATTGCGTATTTTTTCATGGACTCATATGAACTTTTAAAAATTTTTATCAAATTGCCCCTTTTCCAAAAATGGATGGTTTCACATATGTCTTGCCTGTGTTCAGACTTCTGTAGTGGAAGCAAACCTGACCTTTCGGATCTTGAAAAATGCAGCAAAAAACGCAACATGTGAACATAGCCTAAGCTAGACGAAGGATTTTCCTTTTTTTTTCTCTTGCTTATCTCTACTGGTTGTAAATCCTCATTCTTGTACATTTTAGCTAAGCCTGGCCTCACATCTGCTAGCCATTAGGATTATCCTTAGTTACTTGTTTCCAAGGGAAGGGTCAACTGCATAGTGGTCATGTAATGGTGACTATTTTTGCATTCTGTGGAAGCCGGGGTGTGGCCTCCCTCTCCTGAGCTGGAAATTGTATTTAGAGGCTTCCCCTGACTGGTGTCCGGTGGTTGGGACCCGGTCCTTGTCTGCCCTTATTCACACAGACGTCAACTCTGACACATG
The DNA here is from genome assembly GCF_039654945.1 of Dendrobates tinctorius. NCBI lineage: Eukaryota > Metazoa > Chordata > Amphibia > Anura > Dendrobatidae > Dendrobates > Dendrobates tinctorius. The sequence goes on from NW_027361846.1 coordinate 2,186,047, forward strand.
ATAAGGTTACTAATACTAGGCAGTGTAGGACCGCCCCGATCAGAGTCACCTTGTCGATGGGGGGACGGCTTTTATGCGATGTTTGATCAAATACAGTATTACTAAGAACTCTGTATGACTTAAATGCACTTTTGCTTTTTACTTATTTAATTACAGCGGGGTTTTTTCATTTTGTCTTTTGTAGGTTTTGTCTGCTTTTTGGCCATGTGAACATGCATTTATATGCTGCATGTGTAACAACTCAAACCAAGCTCAATTTTTGGGTTTTTTCTATGTAAAGGTGACTTGTAGATTGCAAGCTCTTTCTCCATACTCTGGAGATATCTGTAAGGATTTTTATTTATCTCTATCTTACCCCTGGTCAGTGATTTCTTAGGGTATATGCACACACTGCGGAATGTTCCGCGCGGATTTGTCCAAAACCACATGTAAATCCGCAGGTCAAAAGACCTGCGGTTTATCTGTAGTTTTTCTGCGGATTAGCCTGTGGTTTTCCCCTGCGGTTTGACACCTGTCATGGAGCAGGTGCCAAACCGCTGCGGAATCCGCACAAAGGAGTGACATGCGGCGGTTTTGAAACCGCAGAAAAACCGCACGGAAAATTCCGCAGTGTCTGCACAGCAGTTTTCATTTTCTATAGGTTATAATGGTTCTGTACACCGCAGCAAAAACTGCTGCGAATCCGCAGCAGAATCCTCAGCGTGAGCACATAGTCTTAGAGCTCTCTGTGGTCTTGGTCAGTGGTTTTTCGGGATCTCTATGGTTCTGGTCAGTGACTTCTCAGGGGCTCTATGGTTCTGATCAGTGATTTCTCTCTGCCACTATAGTCCTAGTCACTGATTTTTTTTTTTTAAGCTCTGTGGTCCTGGTCAGTGATTTCTTTCTGATTCATTGGTCCCGGTCATTGATTTCTCTGAGATTCCATGGTCCTTTGTCATTGGTTTCTCAGAGGAACTATGGTCCTGATCATTGATTTCTCAGGGGCTCTTCAGTCCTGGTCATTGTTTTCTCAAGGGCTGTATGGTCCTGGTCGGTGATTTCTCGGGGGCTCTATGGTCCTGGTCGGTGATTTCTCAGGGGCTCTATGGTCCTGGTCAGTGATTTCTCAGGGGCTCTATGGTCCTGGTCGGTGATTTCTCTGGGGCTCTATGGTCCTGGTTGGTGATTTCTCTGGGGCTCTATGGTCCTGGTCGGTGATTTCTCAGGGGCTCTATGGTCCTGGTGGGTGATTTCTCAGGGGCTCTATGGTCCTGGTCGGTGATTTCTCAGGGGCTCTATGATCCTGGTCAGTGAATTCTCAGGGGCTCTATGGCCCTGGTCGGTGATTTCTCAGGGGCTCTATGGCCCTGGTCGGTGATTTCTCGGGGGCTCTATGGCCCTGGTCGGTGATTTCTCAGGGGCTCTATAGTCCTGGTCAGTGATTTCTCAGGGGCTCTATGGTCCTGGTCCAGTGAATTTTCTGGGGCTCTATGGTCCTTGTCAGTTATGTCTCTGGGGCTCTATGACCCTGGTCAGTGATTTCTCTGGGGCTCTATGGCCCTGATCAGTGATTTCTCTGGGGCTCTATGGCCCTGGTCAATGATTTATCGGGGGCTCTATGGCCCTGGTCGATGATTTCTCGGGGGCTCTATGGCCCTGGTCGGTGATTTCTCTGGGGCTCTATGGCCCTGATTAGTGATTTCTCTGGGGCTCTATGGCCCTGGTCGGTGATTTCTCTGGGGCTCTATGGCCCTCATCGGTGTTTTCTCGGGGGCTCAATGGCCCTGGTCGGTGATTTCTCGGGGCTCTATGGCCCTGGTCGGTGTTTTCTTGGGGCTCTATGGCCCTGGTCGGTGATTTCTCGGCGGCTCTATGGCCCTGGTCGGTGATTTCTCAGGGCTCTATGGCCCTGTTCGGTGTTTTCTCGGGGGCTCTATGATCCTGGTCACTGATTTCTTGGGTCTGTGTGGTCTTGGCCTGTGATTTCACGGGAGCTCTATCGTCCTCGTGAGTGATTTCTCGTGAGTTTTATGGCCCTGTTCAGTGATTTCTCGGCTCTATGGTTCTCACTTTTCTCTTTCTGCACCATGATTTTCATTCAAGATCCGCTTTGTGTTTTGGGCGCTGTGTCCTTCATGGGTCGTCTATGCACTATCAAGATTATTTCCTTTTTGCTACTTTCCAGGAACCTCTGATGTTTGATGATGTGGCCATATATTTCACCCCAGAGGAGTGGGGGAGCTTAGAAGAATGGCAGAAGGATCTGTACAAGGAGGTGATGATGGACAATTACCATGCGCTCCAGTCACTAGGTAAGTAGATCTGGCAGCAACTGATAAATTGTCCTGAGAGATCTATCACTAGTCATAGCCAGTGTCTTCTTAGCCCACACCCTTCTCGCTAGTCACAGTCAGTGTCTTCCTAGCCCACACCCTTCTCACTATTTACAGCTGTAGTCTTATCCCATTTCCATCTGAGTAGTCAGAGCTGCCGTTGCCTGTGTAATGCCCAGTCTCAGGTGCTGCACACTCTTTGAGGTGTTAGTGGATCCTGTGGACAGCAGTGAGGAGGGTTGCCTGGCTCAGTCTTGTTCTGAGGGCCTTCAATAAAGGACTGGTGAACAGACGATGATGAAGTTACACCACCACATGTGCACCAGGGGAATGCAACTACAGCTCCACAAAAGTTTAGCCTCTTGTGTAAAATGTGCAGAAACCAGAATGCTCTGCTCAGGAAACTTCTTATCTCCATATTCTATCAAAGGATCGGACCTTGGACATTTCTCCATTTCATTTGTTAAACTGATGGCAGCAACATATCTCAGAAGAGTTGTGCCCTGGCCATGTCCACCATGGTGCCCAGCCCGTGTCACCTTTTGTGCCTGGGCCATGTCTGAAATTGTTTCACAGTTAGATGCAGTACACATATCAGTGACTTCTGACCATCTTTGCTTCGGAGAGGCTCTGCCTCTCTTCCATGATCCTTATACACAGTCATGTCTTCATGCTGCAGCATTTTTTCATTAGTGCCAATCACTTTTCCAGCCTTTTGTTATCCTTGTCCCAACTCTTGAGATTTGTTGCTGCCATCAGTTTCTAATTGAGGTAATTTATCAAATGTAAATGAGAAATGTCAAACGTCCAATCTGTTCTGTGTGATAAAATATGGAGATAAGAGATATCCGGCTCATCACATTCTGGTTTTCTCATATTTTACATAAAGGTCAAACTTTTATGGAATTGTGGTTGTAAATCAGAAGTGTCGGTCAGCGCCAAAACTGTCACGTGCTCACAGTATAGGGAGAGCCCTCACCAGGTCCCGGCATCGGGAGCCGCCAGCTCTGACATTTATAGATGGTCTGGTGACTCCTCCTTATCTTGAAACAGGGATTCCTGTGATGAAGTCGGAGCTCCTGTTACTGATCGAAGGAGGAGGCGAGCCGTGTGTTCAGGGGCATCCAAGATGGGAGGAACTAGGCTGTGAACCAAAACCGATGCAAGGTACGTGTACACCTGAGTCCGCCATATCGTGTGCTGTGAGAGGGGCCTGATCTGGAACCAGATAACATGGGACGGACATGTGACGTGGAGCGTTTGATGGGAGACGATCTTGACGTGACGCGAATGATGGGCGTGACGCAGAGCGTGTGACCAGGAAGGACATGTGACCTGAAAAGTGAATTGGATGACAGACGTGTCATGGAGAATGTGACAGATGATAGATGTGTGACGAAGAAGTACGTGTGATGGGGGGACAGACATGTGATGTGCTGTATGCGACGGGAGGGTGGACATTTGACGTGGAACGTGCAATCGGGGATGACGTGATGTGGAGCATGTGACATGCTGCCAGTGACGGGGGTGGATATTTAATGTTGGTTGAGCATGTGATGGAACAGACGTGTGATGTGGAGCGAGCAACACGGGATGGACATGTGAAGTGACAGGGAGGTGGACATATGATGTGGTGTGTGTGACGGAGCGGACATGTGACGTTAAGCAAACAAAGGGGGATTGACGAGGAGCGTGTAATGAGAGACGGGTGTGAAGTGGAGTGTGTGATGGATGACAGATGTGAGACGTAGACCGTGTGACTGGGAATGACGTGACGTGGAACGTGCAGCTGGTGACAGACGTGTGAGCTGTAGTGTGTGACAGACGTGTGACGTGGACTGTATGATGGTACGTGATGTGGAGTGTGTGACAGATGACAGACGTGTGACGCGGACTATATGATAGTACGTGATGTGCAGTGTGTGACAGATAACAGATGTGTGACATGGACTGTATGATGGTATGTGATGTGGAGCGTGTGACAGATGACAGACGTGTGTGACGTGGACTGTATGATGGTACGTGATGTGGAGTGTGTGACAGATGACAGACGCGTGACGTGGACTGTATGATGGTACGTGATGTGGAGCGTGTGACAGATGACAGACGCGTGACGTGGACTGTATGATAGTACGTGATGTGGAGTGTGTGACAGATGACAGATGTGTGACATGGACTGTATGATGGTATGTGATGTGGAGCGTGTGACAGATGACAGACTTGTGTGACGTGGACTGTATGATGGTACGTGATGTGGAGTGTGTGACAGATGACAGACGCGTGACGTGGACTGTATGATGGTACGTGATGTGGAGTGTGTCACAGATGACAGACGCGTGACGTGGACTGTATGATGGTACGTGATGTGGAGTGTGTCACAGATGACAGACGTGTGACGTGGACTGTATGATGGTACGTGATGTGGAGTGTGTCACAGATGACAGACGTATGACGTGGACTGTATGGTGGTACGTGATGTGGCGTGAGTCACAGATGACAGACGTGTGACGTGGACTGTATGATGGTACGTGATGTGGAGTGTGTCACAGATGACAGACGTATGACATGGACTGTATGGTGGTACGTGATGTAAAGTGTGTGACAGATGTCAGACGTGTGACGTGGACTGTATGATGGTACGTGATGTGGAGTGTGTCACAGATGACAGACGTATGACATGGACTGTATGGTGGTACGTGATGTGGAGTGTGTCACAGATGACAGACGCGTGACGTGGACTGTATGATGGTACGTGATGTGGAGTGTGTCACAGATGACAGACGTGTGACGTGGACTGTATGATGGTACGTGATGTGGAGTGTGTCACAGATGACAGACGTATGACGTGGACTGTATGGTGGTACGTGATGTGGCGTGAGTCACAGATGACAGACGTGTGACGTGGACTGTATGATGGTACGTGATGTGGAGTGTGTCACAGATGACAGACGTATGACGTGGACTGTATGATGGTACGTGATGTGGAGTGTGTCACAGATGACAGACGTATGACATGGACTGTATGGTGGTACGTGATGTGGAGTGTGTCACAGATGACAGACGTGTGACGTGGACTGTATGATGGTACGTGATGTGGAGTGTGTGACAGATGACAGATGCGTGACGTGGACTGTATGATGGTACGTGATGTGGAGTGTGTCACAGATGACAGACGTATGACATGGACTGTATGGTGGTACGTGATGTAGAGTGTGTCACAGATGACAGACGTGTGACGTGGACTGTATGATGGTACGTGATGTGGAGTGTGTGACAGATGACAGATGCGTGACGTGGACTGTATGATGGTACGTGATGTGGAGTGTGTCACAGATGACAGACGTGTGACGTGGACTGTATGATGGTACGTGATGTGGAGTGTGTCACAGATGACAGACGTGTGACGTGGACTGTATGATGGTACGTGATGTGGAGTGTGTCACAGATGACAGACGTATGACGTGGACTGTATGGTGGTACGTGATATGGCGTGAGTCACAGATGACAGACGTTTGACGTGGACTGTATGATGGTACGTGATGTGGAGTGTGTCACAGATGACAGACGTGTGACGTGGACTGTATGGTGGTACGTGATGTGGAGTGTGTCACAGATGACAGACGTATGACGTGGACTGTATGGTGGTACGTGATGTGGAGTGTGTCACAGATGACAGACGTATGACGTGGACTGTATGGTGGTACGTGATGTGGAGTGTGTCACAGATGACAGACGTGTGACGTGGACTGTATGATGGTACGTGATGTGAAGTGTGTGACAGATGACAGACCTGTGACGTTGACTGTATGATGGTGCGTGATGTGGAGTGTGTCACAGATGACAGACGTGTGATGTGGACTGTATGATGGTATGTGATGTGGAGCGTGTCACAGATGACAGACGTATGACGTGGACTGTATGGTGGTACGTGATGTGGAGTGTGTCACAGATGACAGACGTATGACGTGGACTGTATGGTGGTACGTGATGTGGAGTGTGTCACAGATGACAGACGTATGACGTGGACTGTATGGTGGTACGTGATGTGGAGTGTGTCACAGATGACAGACGTGTGACGTGGACTGTATGGTGGTACGTGATGTGGAGTGTGTCACAGATGACAGACGTGTGACGTGGACTGTATGGTGGTACGTGATGTGGAGTGTGTCACAGATGACAGACGTATGACGTGGACTGTATGGTGGTACGTGATGTGAAGTGTGTGACAGATGACAGACCTGTGACGTTGACTGTATGATGGTGCGTGATGTGGAGTGTGTCACAGATGACAGACGTGTGATGTGGACTGTATGATGGTATGTGATGTGGAGCGTGTCACAGATGACAGACGTATGACGTGGACTGTATGGTGGTACGTGATGTGGAGTGTGTCACAGATGACAGACGTATGACGTGGACTGTATGATGGTACGTGATGTGGAGTGTGTCACAGATGACAGACGTATGACGTGGACTGTATGGTGGTACGTGATGTGGAGTGTGTCACAGATGACAGACGTGTGACGTGGACTGTATGGTGGTACGTGATGTGGAGTGTGTCACAGATGACAGACGTATGACGTGGACTGTATGGTGGTACGTGATGTGGAGTGTGTCACAGATGACAGACGTATGACGTGGACTGTATGGTGGTACGTGATGTGAAGTGTGTGACAGATGACAGACCTGTGACGTTGACTGTATGATGGTGCGTGATGTGGAGTGTGTCACAGATGACAGACGTGTGATGTGGACTGTATGATGGTATGTGATGTGGAGTGTGTCACAGATGACAGACGTATGACGTGGACTGTATGGTGGTACGTGATGTGGAGTGTGTCACAGATGACAGACGTATGACGTGGACTGTATGGTGGTACGTGATGTGGAGTGTGTCACAGATGACAGACGTGTGACGTGGACTGTATGATGGTACGTGATGTGAAGTGTGTGACAGATGACAGACCTGTGACGTTGACTGTATGATGGTGCGTGATGTGGAGTGTGTCACAGATGACAGACGTGTGATGTGGACTGTATGATGGTACGTGATGTGGAGTGTGTCACAGATGACAGACGTGTGACGTGGACTGTATGATGGTACGTGATGTGAAGTGTGTGACAGATGACCGATCCGGGATGTTACACGTCTGGTGACATCGTCTTTCTGCCCTCATGTCTTGCAGGTTGGCAGAGCCGGAGACACGCAGCGGAGTTGGGCCGATATGATGGCGTGTGGCGCAATCGCCGTCCACTCGTGTACCGCAGACGTGAGTTCAGGGTGCATCTTAATCCCATTATTACGGCACCCCACATATCACGGCACACCCTGTTTATGTTTCAGGAGTGGTGAGGAAGCGCAGTGGCCGCAGATCCCCCAACTTTTCCCGTGTAGAACTGGAGTGCTTTGTCTCATTAATGGATCGTTACCTGCCAGACAAGCTCCAGAGGGCGGGGACCATCTCTCTACGCCAGCGCCGAGCCATCCTCCAAGAGATCGCTCGCAGCCTGGAGCCCATGTCCGGCTGCCTCCGCACCCCGCGCCAGCTGCTCCACCGATGGGCAGATTTCAACAACAGAGACCCCGAGCGGTTGATGGAAATAAGGATGCAGCTGCTCTATGGTGAGACCTAGGGGATGGGCACATAGAAATAATGGCGGGTACCTGTAGTGTCACATACGTGTCCATTGCACACAAGGTACATGTGATACATGTGATACCGCATGTAGGGACACGATGTCCGCTATCTGGGGGAATATGGAAACAAAGAGGTGATTATGGCGGGGCCCCCAGATTATGTCACCTATGTCTTCTCATCTGTTGATGCAGCAGCCAGTTGTGACCAGAGCTGGGACTCCTCGGCTGTGCAGACAGCACCCTTACCAGGTACGAGTCGCATCCTGTAGTTGACAGGTGCCCCGTGTGGGTGAGCAGAGCAGTGACAGGCGCATTGTGTGGGTGAGTAGAGTGGTGACAGGTGCCCCGTGTGGGTGAGTAGAGTGGTGACATGTGCCCCGTGTGAGTGAGCAGTGTGGTGACAGGTGTCCCGTGTAAGTGAGCAGAGCAGTGACAGGTGCCCCATGTGGGTGAGCAGAGCAGTGACAGGCGCATTGTGTGGGTGAGTAGAGCGGTGACAGGTGCCCCGTGTAGGTGAGCAGAGCAGTGACAGGCGCATTGTGTGGGTGAGTAGAGCGGTGACAGGTGCCCCATGTGGGTGAGCAGTGCGGTGACAGGTGCCCCGTGTGGGTGAGCAGTGTGGTGACAGGTGCCCTGTGTAAGTGAGCAGAGCAGTGACAGGTGCCCCGTATGGGTGAGTAGAGTGGTGACAGGTGCCCCATGTGGTGAGCAGAGCGATGACAGGTGCCCCGTGTGGATGAGTAGAGTGGTGACAGGTGTCCCGTGTGAGTGAGCAGTGTGGTGACAGGTGTCCCGTGTAAGTGAGCAGAGCAGTGACAGGTGCCCCGTGTAGGTGAGCAGAGCAGTGACAGGCGCATTGTGTGGGTGAGTAGAACCGTGACAGGTGCCCCGTGTGGGTGAGCAATGCGGTGACAGGTGCCCCGTGTGGGTGAGCAGTGTGGTGACAGGTGCCCCGTGTGGGTGAGCAGTGTGGTGACAGGTGCCCCGTGTAAGTGAGCAGAGCAGTGACAGGCGCCCCGTATGGGTGAGTAGAGTGGTGACAGGTGCCCCATGTAGGTGAGCAGAACGGTGACAGGTGCCCCGTGTGGTTGAGCAGTGCAGTGACAGGTTCCCCGTGTTGGTGAGCAGTGTGGTGACAGGTGCCCCGTGTGGGTGAGTGGTGACAGGTGCCCCGTGTGGGTGAGCAGAGCGGTGACAGGTGCCCCGTGTGGGTGAGTAGAGTGGTGACAGGTGTCCCGTGTGAGTGAGCAGTGTGGTGACAGGTGTCCCGTGTAAGTGAGCAGAGCAGTGACAGGTGCCCCATGTGGGTGAGCAGAGCAGTGACAGGCGCATTGTGTGGGTGAGTAGAGCGGTGACAGGTGCCCCGTGTGTGTGAGCAGTGTGGTGACAGGTGCCCTGTGTAAGTGAGAAGAGCAGTGACAGGTGCCCCGTATGGGTGAGTAGAGTGGTGGCAGGTACCCCATGTGGGTGAGCAGAGCGGTGACAGGCGCATTGTGTGGGTGAGTAGAGCGGTGACAGGTGCCCCGTGTGGGTGAGCAGTGCGGTGACAGGTGCCCCGTGTAAGTGAGAAGAGCAGTGACAGGTGCCCCGTATGGGTGAGTAGAGTGGTGGCAGGTGCCCCATGTGGGTGAGCAGTGTGGTGACAGGTGCCCCGTGTAAGTGAGAAGAGCAGTGACGGGTGCCCCGTATGGGTGAGTAGAGTGGTGGCAGGTGACCCATGTGGGTGAGCAGAGCGGTGACAGGTGCATTGTGTGGGTGAGCAGAGCGGTGACAGGTGCCCTGTGTGGGTTTGTAGAGCGGTGACAGGTGCCCCATGTGGGTGAGCAAAGCGGTGACAGTCGCCCTATGTGAGTAGAGTGGTGACTGGTGCCCCCCGTGGGTGAGCAGAGCGGTGACAGGTGCCCAGTGTGGGTGACCAGTAGGATGACAGGTGCCCCCGTGGGTAAGCAGAGCGGTGACAGGTGCCCAGTGTTGGTGAACAGTAGGATGACAGGTGCCCCCGTGGGTGAGCAGAGTGGTGACAGGTGCCCCGTGTGAGTGAGCAGAGCGGTGATGGGTGCATTGTGTGGGTGAGCAGTGTGGTGACAGGTGCCTTGTGTGGGTGAGCAGAGCGGTGACAGTCGCCCTATATCTGTGAGTAGAGTGGTGACTGGCGCCCCCATGGGTGTGTGAAGCTGCGATTGGTCCTGTGTGGTGGGTGGCGCTGCTGGGAGATGTGCACCAGTCACGAGGTTTGATCGGGGCACATTACTATGAACACGGCACGGGTCCCATGACTGCCGACTGGTCTCATGTTCTGATTGTATCTTTATATTGTTTTGACTACAGGAAGGAGCTGGAAACGGAGGATCTCTCGCCCCCTGTCGTCATCATCCTCCTACTGCTCAGAGGATGGAGATGAGACTCAGGGGAACCCTCTGTGGGATGAGGGGCTCTCTGAGTCCTCCACTCAATATTTCCCTGTACTGACTGACCCTCATCTGCAGACACCATTAGCCACCAGTAAAGATTCACACGGGCCCTACATTGTACCTCCTCCACTCCCAACATCAGGTGAGTTCCACCGCTTTGATCATACAATGCAATGTGGATCCTTTAGGATGGGGGGAAGTGAAGACCTTATATATGGAACTGACAGGAAAAGATGGCAGACGTAATGGTAGCGTCTCAGTCCCACTACTCTGATAACACTGTCAAGGGCCAAAGAGATGGATAGAGCATGGCTGATGAGAACCAGATAGAGCAGATGATGTCAAAGGCAGAGAGAGTCAGTGATGAGGACTGAAGAGAGGATGAAGAATGCCTGAAAGAGTCAGTGATGAGGACTGAAGAGAGGATGAAGAATGCCTGAAAGAGTCAGTGATGAGGACCGGAGAGAGGATGACGTGCCTGACAGAGTCAGTGATGAGGACTGAAGAGAGGATGAAGAATGCCTGAAAGAGTCAGTGATGAGGACTGAAGAGAGGATGAAGAATGCCTGAAAGAGTCAGTGATGAGGACCGGAGAGAGGATGACGTGCCTGACAGAGTCAGTGATGAGGACTGAAGAGAGGATGAAGAATGCCTGAAAGAGTCAGTGATGAGAACCGGAGAGAGGATGAAGAATGCCTGAAAGAGTCAGTGATGAGAACCGGAGAGAGGATGAAGAATGCCTGAAAGAGTCAGTGATGAGGACCGGAGAGAGGATGAAGAATATCTGAAAGAGTCAGTGATGAGGACCGGAGAGAGGTTGAAGAATGCCTGAAAGAGTCAGTGATGAGGACCGGAGAGAGGATGAAGAATGCCTGAAAGAGTCAGTGATGAGGACCAGAGAGAGGATGAAGAATGCCTGAAAGAGTCAGTGATGAGGACCGGAGAGAGGATGAAGAATGCCTGAAAGAGTCAGTGATGAGGACCGGAGAGAGGATGAAGAATGCCTGAAAGAGTCAGTGATGAGGACCGGAGAGAGGATGAAGAATGCCTGAAAGAGTCAGTGATGAGGACTGGAGAGAGGATGAAGAATGCCTGAAAGAGTTGGTGATGAGGACCGGAGAGAGGATGAAGAATGCCTGAAAGAGTCAGTGATGAGGACTGGAGAGAGGATGAAGAATGCCTGAAAGAGTTGGTGATGAGGACCGGAGAGAGGATGAAGAATGCCTGAAAGAGTTGGTGATGAGGACCGGAGTGAGGATGAAGAATGTCTGAAAGAGTTGGTGATGAGGACCAGAGAGAGGATGAAGAATGTTTGAAAGAGTTGGTGATGAGGACCGGAGAGAGGATGAAGAATGCCTGAAAGAGTCAGTGATGAGGACCGGAGAGAGGATGAAGAATGTCTGAAAGAGTTGGTGATGAGGACCGGAGAGAGGATGAAGAATGCCTGAAAGAGTTGGTGATGAGGACCAGAGAGAGGATGAAGAATGCCTGAAAGAGTCAGTGATGAGGACCGGAGAGAGGATGAAGAATGCCTGAAAGAGTCAGTGATGAGGACCGGAGAGAGGATGAAGAATGCCTGAAAGAGTCAGTGATGAGGACCGGAGAGAGGATGAAGAATGCCTGAAAGAGTCAGTGATGAGGACTGGAGAGAGGATGAAGAATGCCTGAAAGAGTTGGTGATGAGGACCGGAGAGAGGATGAAGAATGCCTGAAAGAGTCAGTGATGAGGACTGGAGAGAGGATGAAGAATGCCTGAAAGAGTTGGTGATGAGGACCGGAGAGAGGATGAAGAATGCCTGAAAGAGTTGGTGATGAGGACCGGAGAGAGGATGAAGAATGCCTGAAAGAGTTGGTGATGAGGACCGGAGTGAGGATGAAGAATGTCTGAAAGAGTTGGTGATGAGGACCAGAGAGAGGATGAAGAATGTTTGAAAGAGTTGGTGATGAGGACCGGAGAGAGGATGAAGAATGCCTGAAAGAGTCAGTGATGAGGACCGGAGAGAGGATGAAGAATGTCTGAAAGAGTTGGTGATGAGGACCGGAGAGAGGATGAAGAATGCCTGAAAGAGTTGGTGATGAGGAACGGAGAGAGGATGAAGAATGCCTGAAAGAGTTGGTGATGAGGACCGGCGAGAGGATGAAGAATGCCTGAAAGAGTCGGTGATGAGGACTGGAGAGAGGATGAAGAATGCCTGAAAGAGTCGGTGATGAGGACCGGAGAGAGGATGAAGAATGCCTGAAAGAGTCAGTGATGAGGACCGGAGAGAGGATGAAGTATGTCTGAAAGAGTCAGTGATGAGGACCGGAGAGAGGATGAAGTATGTCTGAAAGAGTCAGTGATCAGGACCGGAGAGAGGATGAAGAATGCCTGAAAGAGTCAGTGATGAGGACTGAAAAGAGGATGAAGAGTGCCTGAAAGAGTCAGTGATGAGGACTGAAGAGAGGATGAAGAATGCCTGAAAGTGTCAGTGATGAGGACCGGAGAGAGGATGAAGAATGCCTAAAAGAGTCAGTGATGAGGACCAGAGAGAGGATGAAGAATGTCTGAAAGAGTCAGTGATGAGGACCGGAGAGAGGATGAAGAACGCCTGAAAGAGTCAGTGATCAGGACCGGAGAGAGGATGAAGAATGCCTGAAAGAGTCAGTGATGAGGACTGAAAAGAGGATGAAGAGTGCCTGAAAGAGTCAGTGATGAGGACTGAAGAGAGGATGAAGAATGCCTGAAAGAGTCAGTGATGAGGACTGGAGAGAGGATGAAGAATGCCTGAAAAAGTCAGTGATGAGGACTGAAAAGAGGATGAAGAGTGCCTGAAAGAGTCAGTGATGAGGACTGAAGAGAGGATGAAGAATGCCTGAAAGAGTCAGTGATGAGGACCGGAGAGAGGATGAAGAATGCCTAAAAGAGTCAGTGATGAGGACCATAGAGAGGATGAAGAATGTCTGAAAGAGTCAGTGATGAGGACCGGAGAGAGGATGAAGAACGCCTGAAAGAGTCAGTGATCAGGACCGGAGAGAGGATGAAGAATGCCTGAAAGAGTCAGTGATTAGGACTGAAAAGAGGATGAAGAGTGCCTGAAAGAGTCAGTGATGAGGACTGAAGAGAGGATGAAGAATGCCTAAAAGAGTCAGTGATGAGGACCATAGAGAGGATGAAGAATGTCTGAAAGAGTCAGTGATGAGGACCGGAGAGAGGATGAAGAACGCCTGAAAGAGTCAGTGATCAGGACCGGAGAGAGGATGAAGAATGCCTGAAAGAGTCAGTGATGAGGACTGAAAAGAGGATGAAGAGTGCCTGAAAGAGTCAGTGATGAGGACTGAAGAGAGGATGAAGAATGCCTGAAAGAGTCAGTGATGAGGACCGGAGAGAGGATGAATGTCTGAAAGAGTCTGGTGAGGACCGGAGATAGGATGAAGAATGCCTGAAAGAGTTGGTGATGAGGACCGGATAGAGGATGAAGAATGTCTGAAAGAGTTGGTGATGAGGACCGGAGAGAGGATGAAGAATGCCTGAAAGAGTTCGTGATGAGGACCGGAGAGAGGATGAAGAATGCATGAAAGAGTCAGTGATGAGGACCGGAGAGAGGATGACGTGCCTGAAAGAGTCAGTGATGAGGACCACAGAGACAGGATGATGAATGCCTGAGCCACTGAAGAGGACTGGAGAGAAGACGAGTAGTGTCTGAAAAAAAATCGCGGATGAAGGCCAGAGAAAATTATTGATAAGCACTAAAGAGAGTGAACATCAAAAGCCAGAGAAAGTGGTTGACAAGGACCGAAGAGAATGGGAGATAAGGCCTGAAGTAGAAGATTACCAGATGTAGTCGCCCCTATGACTTTTCTGCTATAGGAGCCATTGAACAATGTGCAATGTAAACTTTAAGCTTGAGCTACACAAGATACAACAAATTGACAGTAGAACATTACACCAGGATCAATTAGCGGAAGACGATGCGTGCAAACGGATGTCTGATACACATATCGGAGTTCCTCATGATGGAGGTGACATCTTCTGACACTGGTATATGATGAGCAAATTGTGTATAATTTCAGCTAATGGCTGAGTGATTAAGCTCCTGACTTGTGGAATAGAAAGCTTGAGTTCAAGCCAAGTGAAAGTAAAAAAATTGTCTTGGAGAACCGGACATACCAAGTAACCTTGTTCCCCTTCTCAAAGCAACCCAAGTAGGAGGATCTACAGAACAGTTATTTTTTCATCTGCAGACCGGAAATAGCTGCAAGAGAAGTGTGCTGCCTCCCAGATGCGAAGATCAAGGATGTGACCGATAGGATACCAAAGCTCATCAGATCCAAGGACGTCCACCCATTTCTTCTGATACGTGTTGGCACCAATGACACGGCAAGGAAGGACCTTCCGACAATCTGCAAGGACTTTGAAGAGTTGGGGAAGAAAGTAAAGGAACTGGATGTACAGGTAGTTTTTTCTTCTATCTTTCCAGTAGACGGGCATACCACCAGGAGATGGAACAGGATCCTTGATGCGAACAACTGGCTAAGACGATGGTGCAGAAAAAAAAGGATTCGGATTCCTGGACCATTGTGTGAATTACCTGTACGACGGACTCCACCAGAGAAGGACTACACCTCAACAAACCTGGGAAACACACATTCCCCAGAAGACTCGCTACACTCATCAGGAGAGCGTTACACTAGAAGAAGAGGGGACGGGAAGAAGAACATTAGACACGAACATGAAACCAGATATTATACTGATGAATGATAAGAGGTGCGGCAAAGAAGACCCAAGACAACATACTCAGAAGGGAGGGAAGAAAATGTCTAAAACAATCAACAGGGAGGAGATTGGAACAAAACAAAATCCTCTACACTGCATGCTCGCGAACGCCAGAAGCCTGACAACCAAGATGGAAGAACTAGAAGCAGAAACATCTACAGGTGACAATGACATAGTGGGAATAACCGAGACATGGTGAGATGGAAGCTGTGACCGGGCAGTTACCTTACAGGGTTAGGGTACTGTCACACTTAGCGATGTACCAGCGATCCCGACCAGCGATATGACGCGGTCAGGATCGCTGGTACATCGCTAGGTGGTCGCAAGTGAGCTGCCACACAGGCAGATCTCACCAGCGACATCGCAGGGGTCGGGGATCGCTACTTACCTGTCACACTAGGCCATCCTGCGTCCTCCTGCTCGCGTCCACGCGTCGCTCGTCTCTCCACAGGAAGCGCAGCATGAAGCTGACGACGAGAAACTGTCCAGGATGTTCTCGCGCGACCAGCGATAACCAGCGGGGGAGCCAGTAGGAGGTAAGTATCAGACATAGCGATATCGCTAGCAATATCGCTATAACGTCACAAAACCTGTGACGTTGTAGGAATTTTGCTAACGATATCACTTAGTGTGACAGGCCCTTTACTGTCTGTTTATAAAGGATGGTAACAATCGGACAGGAGGAGGAGGGGTTTGTCTTTATGTAAAGTCTTGTCTAAAGTCCACTGTAAGGGGGATATTAGCGAAGGGAATGAGGATGTCGAGTCCATATGGGTCAAAATACATGGAGGGAAAAATAGCAACAAAATTCTCATTGGGGTCTGTTACACCCCCCAAATATAACAGAAATCATGGAAGGTCTACTACTAAGGCAGATAGATGAAGCTGCAACCCATAATGAGGTCCTTGTTATGGGCGACTTTACCTACCCGGATAATAACTGGGAAACAGAGACCCGCGAAACCCATGAAGGCGACAGGTTTCTGCTAATAACCAAGAATAATTATCTCTCACTATTGGTGCAGAATCCGACCAGAGGAGCCGCACTTTACACCTAATACTATCTAACAGACCGGACAGAATAACAGATCTGCAGGAAATAGCGACCACAATATTGTGCAGTGTCACTTGTGTTTCGCTCGGGGGACTTGTCAGGGAGTCACAAAAACACTGAACTTTAGGAAGGCAAAGTGTGACCAGCTGAGAGACGCCCTTAATCTGGTGACTGGGACAATGTCCTCAGAAATAAGAATACAGAAAATAAATGGGAAATGTGTAAGAACATCCTAAATAGGCGCTGTAAGCGGTTTATACCTTGTGGGAATAAAAGGACCAGAAATAGGAAAAACCCAATGTGGCCAAACAAAGAAGTAAGAGGGGCGATTACCAGTAACAAGAAAGCATTTAGGGGGCGTGGCTATGCCGTGAACGGGAGAGGACGCTGATGAAGAGAGCTCCTCACAGTCCTGATAAATCCTGATACATGGACCCCTCCTGGCAACTTACTTGTAGCTGCCTGGACCCCCCTGGACAACAGGACCCCCTGGGCACTCTGTGGCAGGTTGGA
Source organism: Dendrobates tinctorius (assembly GCF_039654945.1). NCBI lineage: Eukaryota > Metazoa > Chordata > Amphibia > Anura > Dendrobatidae > Dendrobates > Dendrobates tinctorius. The sequence continues at coordinate 2,202,728 of NW_027361846.1, forward strand.
GGACGGCTTCTGGGAGCGGGCGGCGGGGAGATAGGAGCAGGCGGCAGGTTCCCCCACGAGGCGGCGGCCATCTTGGGCGTGCAGCTCAGCTGCTGAGAGCTGCAGCGCCGGCTTCCCACTGCTGCTCCGCCGCCGGGCAGAGAAGAAAACCGGCTGTGACACTGAGGGAGCGCGTGGTGAGTGCCCTGGAAAAACGGGCCCCGCATGGTATCCACCTACCCGCTCACTGTGCCGGCTGGCACCATCATTAGAGTAGGCTCTGTACACCCTCCCCCCACTCCAGCCGCCTCTGCGGGACCCCCCCTCCCTCCCCGGGCCATAGAGATCTAGGCTGTACCTGGCTGCCCTCCTTGTCATCCCGCAGGCATCTTTCTGTAGCCAGCCCCATAATTAACTATTGCCTGACCCGCTGTGACCCCCACCTGTAGTGGGTAATACCTGGACCACACGCTTCAATTTCTTCATCAGACCACACTGCAGACAATCATGAGCCGACTTAAAGGGGCAGGAGCGGCGGAAAAATTGAAAGAGTTTGCTAGACCTGATCACACTGAAAATGTGCGGTATAATAGGAGCACAACCTCTCAAGTTCAGCGCAAAAATCGCCATTCTGGGGGCGAAGAGGAGATGGAACAGGAGGAATTAACTCTTAAACAAGCATCTGAGCAGTTGATGCAGGCTATCTCATTGACCAGGACATTTCTGACGGAGAAAATCGAGGATGTTTATACGGAGGTGGGGAGACTCCATCAGGATATGCAGGCCATGAAGGGGCGCATTACAGAGGTGGAGACGAGGGTGTCCAAGGAGGAGGATACCATTACACCTATGGAGGCTAAATTAACGAAGGTGGTGGACTCCATAAACGCTTGGAAACAGAAGGACAGAGATACCATTTTGCGTCTTGCACACCTGAAAAGTCCTATTAAATTCAACAATGCTGTAGTTTCCATCTTTCCGGATTTCTCCGTGGAGCTGCAGAAGCAGCGGGCGCAGTTCTTCGAGGTCAAGAGGCGACTCAGAGACAGGAACATTGTATATTCGATGATATATCCGGCCCGGCTCCGAGTTGTCCATGAGGGTTCCTCCGTATTTTTTACAGATCCGGCGGAGGCGATTGAGTGGCTGCGGTCCCATGGGGGATCCCCTACGAGGGAGTCCTAATGTGACGGCTGTTACCTCAGATCCTTTCAATCAAGGTCTAATTGGAGCTCTCCCGGCGAGTTCCCAGATGCCAGCTATACCGGACGCTGTACTCAGTGATAGTATCCCCTTGTTTATTTTTTGATGGGGGCGTAAGACTGTACGCCTGTGTTATTAGGTTCCTGTTTTGCTTTTTCTTTTTCAAAAGTTTTAATTTTTATAGTTGTTTAGATGGAGGCCGCAACCGACGCCAAATTCTGTTACATATGTGGACTCTGCACCTGGATCGGGCGCCACTATGCACCATATCTTGATAGACGGGAATGGGTTTTGAGCTGATTTGTATGACCTGGAATGTGAGAGGCATAAAAACCCCTCGAAAGAAAATTAAGGTGTTCTCACAAATTAGGCACTACCGTCCTCACATTGTGGCTCTGGTGGAGACGCACCTGACTAGAGATACGGTTCGGTGGGTACAGAAACCGTGGGTGCAATGGTTTATACATGCTTTTCACACCAGCTACTCAAGGGGGATTTCACTGTTAATCCATAAGGATGTTCGGTGGGAGGCCAGGGAGGCCCGGAAGGACCCCGAGGGACAATTTGTGTTCGTGCATGCGCTGATTAACTCTCAGAAATATGTCATTCTTTGTATTTATAATCCCCCTCCGGCCACTATGTCAATTATTCAGAAGGCATTGAGCTTTGCTTTAAATTACCCGGACGCACATGTCATCTGCATGGGAGATTTTAACTTGGTCATGAATGGCCATCTTGATAAATTGAGACAGGGCGATGGAGTACAGGGTGGGGTCCTCCTGGCACATCCCAACTGTCACAATTCATGGCGGGTAGTGGGTGGCTGGATCTATGGAGGGTGCGCCATCCAGAGACGAGGGAATATACTTGCCATTCCTCCACTAAACGCTCTCTGTCTCGCATAGACTACATTTTTGGGTCTGGCAGTCTGGCGGCATGGGTGGATGATATTAAACATGGAGGCAGGGGGATTTCAGATTATAGTCCAGTTATTCTCAAGCTTAAATATGGGCCATCAACTAATAGAATGGCATGGAGGCTGAACCCTTTTTGGCTGAAGTTGATAACACCCCCTGATAGAACAATAGATCAGTTACGCTGCTTCGTCTTGTCCCACCCCGAACCCCGAAATATTAATATATTTTAGGATGCTCTTAAAGCCTATTTACGGGGTTGTCTATCCTCTACGATTTCTCACATTAAACGGGTGACATCGGAGGAGGATGGCGAGATGGAGCGACGTCTGAAGGACTCAGAGGCAGCCTATGTATCGGATCAAACTAACAGTAATAGGGTAGAATGGCTGGCCGCTCAAAGGTTACATGCTCAGTACACTGACACCAAAACGAAACCTAAATTATTTTTTGCTCAGCAATCTTATTTTGAAATGGGGAATCAGGCGAGTAAGTTTCTGGCTTACTTAGTACAACAGCATAATGCAACGAACACAATTCTGCAGATCCGTGATTCGGGTGGTACTATGGTTTCCTCAACTGAGGAGATATGGAAATGCTTTTCTGATTATTATAGTTCATTGTACAATTCTAAGACGGATGTGGGTGGCCCGGAGTGTCTAAATTATTTGTCAGACATAGTTTCCCACGCTAAGTCCTTCTCAGCAGGCCTTTATGGATGCTGAGTTCACTCTGGAGGAGGTAGAGGACGCCATAAAAGACATGGCCTCCTGGAAGGCTCCTGGGCCGGATGGATTCCCTGTGGAGTTACTGTATATAGGAAATATCAGGAGATACTGGCACCCCTTTTGTTGACTCTGTTTCGCAGGATCTGGGAGGGGGGATGTATGCCGGAGTCCTTTTATGAGGCCAATATTATAGTTCTTAAAAAGGACGGGGAAGGACCCTTTAGATTGTGGATCTTACAGGCCTATATCACTAGTAAATGTGGATTATAAAATGTTTGCAAAAATTTTGGCCAAGAGAGTAAATTCAGTTATATTAGATCTTGTACACCCTGATCAGACGGGTTTTATGCCGGGTAAGAGCACCTCCATATATATCAGACGAGTCCAGTCAGTGGTCCAATATAGCTCTCTGGTACTGGATAATGAATGAGCACTGGCATCGCTGGATGTGGCCAAGGCCTTTGACTCTCTTGAATGGCCTTTTCTCCGTGCATGTTTGCAGAGATATGGATTTGGTGATAGATTCCAAAAATGGGTCAGTGTTTATACATGAAGCCCAAGGCCCGGGTCATCGTAAATAACTCCATATCTGAATCATTCTCACTGTATAGGGGAACTCATCAGGGGTGTCCTCTTTCTCCGGCCTTTTTTGCTTTTGCTATTGAGGCGCTGGCAATTCGTATAAGATCCTCCCCTGACATTGCTGGTGTAGAAATAGCAGGTCGGACGAATACCATAGGCCTCTATGCTGACGATATGGTGGTATTTATGGACAAAGCAGAGGAGACCCTACCAAGAGTGATCACTACCATAAATAAATTCAGTAAATATTCTGGCCTATACATAAATTGGGAGAAATCTGCTTTGATGCCTCTTTCCCATGCTCCAATGCCACGACTGGAGACTCTCTCCTTACTGCCCATTGTAACTAGTTTTAAATATTTGGGGGTTTATATCTCTAAAAGGAGTAAATTTGATCTACAACTCATCATACAACCATTGCTGGAGACGGTCAGGGGTAAATTCGCGATCTGGGGTAAACTTCCACTGTCTGTAGCCGGACGTATTAATTTAATTAAGATGATGTTACTTCCCAAGCTCAGTTACTTTCTTCAACATAGTGCGGTGGTGGTGCCCAAATCCGTTATTGCTAATCTAAATTCCCACACCACATCCTTTATTTGGGGGAAAGCCAGGCCTAAACTTAAACTAACTACTTTACAGAGGCCCAAGATTGGAGGAGGGGCGGCGTTACCCGATTTCTTTTTATATTATCTAGCTGGACAGGCCAAGGCCATAAGTACATGGATGCCTGGATGTCATCTCCCGAATTCTGAGAGTCATCTTCATGCTGCAGGGACTAGTTGCCCACTGGGTTTTTTAGAAATGAGGCAGATGAATGTTTCAGGACTGTTACCTCTGCTTCATCTGGCAAGATCGATATGGAGACAGATTAGGGGGGTGGATAGATTTGGGGATATCATAGCTGAAATGCCCCTGTGGAATAATGACTACCTCCCGGTGCTACGTGAACATCCATCCGCCGAGTTCTGGGTTCAGTATAGTGTCTCAACAATAGGTGATCTATACGATCGTGGAACTTTGGTGTTCTTTGAGCATTTACAGGTTGATCGCAGTGTCCCGAGATCCCAGTTTTTTTCGTTATCCACAGCTAAGATCATCTTTTCAATCGCACGTGAGGTGTATAGGTATAGATAATGCCATTTTGTCTCTTCCCCTGAGAGGGATTCTCAAATTGCAGGGCCCTCAGGGTCTCGTCTCCTCTCTATATACGTATATGCTGTCAGTGGGGGCAGAATGTGCCTTAGATTCCGTTAAGAAGAAATGGGAGAGGCTCATCCTGGATACACAGGGTGAGGAGTGGGAAGAAATCCTGGAGTCCCCAATCTGGGAGTCTCCGTCTGCCAACAGGATGATACAACTGTATATTATTAATCGTATTTGACTCCAAGTCGACTCTTTAAGACGGGCCGGTACCCGTCATCGGAGTGTTTGAGATGTCATTCAATAGATGCAGATTTTATCATATGATCTGGTGCTGTCCTGTCGTTGTGCAATACTGGAGCGAGGTGACGTCATTATTAACATCTTTGGTACAAACCCCAGTTCCCATTGAGCCGCTGATCTGTCTGTTTGGGGTGTGGGATGAGGAGGCATGGGGTCATCATGTTGGGATTTTTCTACGGGAGACACTGTTCATGGCACGGAAGATACTAGCATTGCGGTGGATGGGGAATTCACCTCCTTCTCTTGGGTCCTGGGTCACTCTGGTAAATTCGATTATCCCATATGAACGTACACTGTATCAGAATAGAGGGTGCCCGGGTAAATTCGAGAAGATTTGGGAGAGGTGGAACTCCTCTCACCTCACTTTGCCGAGCGGAGGCGTCGCACAGTAAGCTGCTCATTATATAGAAGTCGGCTGCGGGACAGTTTACGTTTTGGTAGATGTAGGTAGCTTTAGAAGCCAGGCAGGTTTTATTACTGGTACAATAACACAACACCACTGTGATTCAGTTCATACTGTGTTTGCTTTATTCACACAGTCGATGCCCATATTTTGCCCCGCGTCTTCATGCTGTCTGAACATATGTATGTTTTGTATCAAGCTCAACACCTGGTACTATATGGGTGTATTGTAAAACTGCCTGTGGTTTAATAAATGAATTTAAAAATAAAAAAAAGAAAGCATTTACACTACTAAAGCAGGACGGCCCCGCTGAAGAGCTAAAAACTACAGGGAGAAAAATACTTTATTTAAAAAACTAATTACAGCTGCCAAAAAGGAAACCGAGGAGCACAAAGGAGAGTAACACTAATCCCAAGCTGTTCTTCACCTATATCAATAGTAACAGAATCATAAGTGACAGTGTAGGAGCCTTAAAGAATTGTGAGGAAAGAATGGTTGTAGATGACGAGGAAAAAGCGAATATATTACCCATCTTCTTCTTCACGGTATTCACGGTGGAAAATGAAATGCCGAGAGACAAAGAAAACCCGATATTAAGGGTCACCAATCTAACCCAAGAAGAGGCGCGAAACCGGCTAAATAAGAGTTAAATAGATGAATCTCCGGATCCGGATGGCATACACCCACGAGTACTAAGAGAACTAAGTAATGTAATAGACAAGCCATTATTTCTTATATTTAGAGACTCTATAGCAACGGGGTCTGTTCCACAGGACTGGCGCATAGCAAATGTGGTGCCAATATTCAAAAAGGCTCTAAAAGTGACCTGGAAATTATAGGCCAGTAAGTCTAACCTCTATTGTTGGTGAGATATGTGAAGGGTTTCTGAGGGATGTTATTCTGGATGATCTCACTGAGAATAACTGTAACTCCATATCAGCATGGGTTATGAGGAATCGCTCCTGTCACACCAATCTAATCAGCTTTTATGAAGAGGTAAGCTATAGACTGGACCAAGGTGAGTCATTGGATGTGGTAGATCTTGATTTTTCCAAAGCATTTGATCCCGTGCCACACAAGAGGTTGGTACACAGAATGAGAATGCCGGGTCTGGGGGAAAATGTGTGTAATGGGTAAGTAATTGGCTGAGTGATAGAAAGCAGAGGGGGGTTATAAATGGTATATTCTCTAACTGGGCCGCTGTGACCAGTGGGGACCGCAGGGGTCGGTGTTGGGACCTCTTCTCTACAACGTACAGTGGGGAAAAAAAGTATTTAGTCAGTCAGCAATAGTGCAAGTTCCACCACTTAAAAAGATGAGAGGCGTCTGTAATTTACATCATAGGTAGACCTCAACTATGGGAGAAAAACTGAGAAAAAAAAATCCAGAAAATCACATTGTTTTTTTTTCATTCTATTTGCATATTATGGTGGAAAATAAGTATTTGGTCAGAAACAAGCAATCAAGATTTCTGGCTCTCACAGACCTGTAACTTCTTCTTTAAGAGTCTCCTCTTTCCTCCACTCATTACCTGTAGTAATGGCACCTGTTTAAACTTGTTATCAGTATAAAAAGACACCTGTGCACACCCTCAAACAGTCTGACTCCAAACTCCACTATGGTGAAGATCAAAGAGCTGTCAAAGGACACCAGAAACAAAATTGTAGCCCTGCACCAGGCTGGGAAGACTGAATCTGCAATAGCCAACCAGCTTGGAGTGAAGAAATCAACTGTGGGAGCAATAATTAGAAAATGGAAGACATACAAGACCACTGATAATCTCCCTCGATCTGGTGCTCCACGCAAAATCCCACCCCGTGGGGTCAGAATGATCACAAGAACGGTGAACAAAAATCCCAGAACCACGCGGGGGGACCTAGTGAATGAACTGCAGAGAGCTGGGACCAATGTAGCAAGGCCTACCATAAGTAACACACTACGCCACCATGAACTCAGATCCTGCAGTGCCAGACGTGTCCCACTGCTTAAGCCTGTACATGTCCGGGCCCGTCTGAAGTTTGCTAGAGAGCATTTGGATGATCCAGAGGAGTTTTGGGAGAATGTCCTATGGTCTGATGAAACCAAACTGGAACTGTTTGGTAGAAACACAACTTGTCGTGTTTGGAGGAAAAAGAATACTGAGTTGCATCCATCAAACACCATACCTACTGTAAAGCATGGTGGTGGAAACATCATGCTTTGGGGCTGTTTCTCTGCAAAGGGGCCAGGACGACTGATCCGGGTACATGAAAGAATGAATGGGGCCATGTATCGTGAGATTTTGAGTGCAAACCTCCTTCCATCAGCAAGGGCATTGAAGATGAAACGTGGCTGGGTCTTTCAACATGACAATGATCCAAAGCACACAGCCAGGGCAACGAAGGAGTGGCTTCGTAAGAAGCATTTCAAGGTCCTGGAGTGGCCTAGCCAGTCTCCAGATCTCAACCCTATAGAAAACCTTTGGAGGGAGTTGAAAGTCTGTGTTGCCAAGCGAAAAGCCAAAAACATCACTGCTCTAGAGGAGATCTGCATGGAGGAATGGGCCAACATACCAACAACAGTGTGTGGCAACCTTGTGAAGACTTACAGAAAACGTTTGACCTCTGTCATTGCCAACAAAGGATATATCACAAAGTATTGAGATGAAATTTTGTTTCTGACCAAATACTTATTTTCCACCATAATATGCAAATAAAATGAAAAAAAAACAGACAATGTGATTTTCTGGATTTTTTTTTCTCAGTTTGTCTCCAATAGTTGAGGTCTACCTATGATGTAAATTACAGACGCCTCTCATCTTTTTAAGTGGTGGAACTTGCACTATTGCTGACTGACTAAATACTTTTTTTCCCCACTGTATTTATTAACGATCTGGTAGAAGGTTTACACAGTAAGATATCGATATTTTCAGATGATGCAAAACTATGTAAAGCAGTCAATAGAAGAGAAGATAGTATTCTGCTACAGATGGATCTGGATAAGTTGGGGACTTGGGCCGAAAGGTGGCAGATAGGGTGTAACAATGATAAATGTAAGGTTATACACCTGGGAAGAAGGAATCAATATCACCATTACACACTGAACGGGAAACCACTGGGTAAATCTGACATGTAGAAGGACTTGGGGATCCTAGTTACTGATAAACTTACCTGGAGCAGCCAGTGCCAGGCAGCGGTTGCCAAGGCAAACAGGATCATGGGGTGCATTAAAGAGGTCTGGATACACATGATGAGAGCATTATACTGCCTCTGTACAAATCCCTGGTTAGACCGCACATGGAGGACTGTGTCCAATTTTGGGCACCGGTGCTCAGGAAGGATATAATGGAACTAGAGCGAGTACAAAGGAGGGCAACAAAATTAATAAGGGAAATGGGGAACTACAATACCCAGAGAGATTAGCAAAATTAGGATTATTTAGTCTAGAAAAAAGATGACTGAGGGGCGATCTAATAACCATTGTGTAGTGACCACTGTGTCCGCTAGGGGGCGCTGTGTGGATGTCCCAGGAGAGAGGATGATTGGCAGAATACTGAATGACCATTATGTATCTCAAGGTGGGTGGCTTTGGGATGGAGACTTGTGTCTGTTGATCAGCAGTGATACTGCTGAGGTGCTGTTTCAATGTGTTTGGGAAGTCTCCAGGTAACTGGTGAGATGGGCGGGACTAGTTCCGTACAAACCCACCCAGGGGGTGTGTTTAAAGAACGCTATTATAAAGTATGTATGAGTTGTTGAAGGACCTGTGATGAGGTCATATCCATGTGACCCGGTGGGCGTGGCTACGGGCCATATAAGGTGGCCAGGGTAGGTCACATGGGTGAATGCTGGGACCTGGTTGGTCCATTGTGGAAGGTCCCGTCTGAGAGAGATGGGACTGTCTTCCTGACAGCAAGTGAATGCTGTGTTAATGGCTGCACGTGCCTGATAGTTCCCTGGAGGGAAAGGACATCTGCAGTATGGAGAAACATCCATGAGGGAACCCTGATGGGTGAGATAACTGTGAGGCTGAAGAGCCAGCGTATGGAACACTGCATACCCTGTGTGACCACAGGGATTACAGAGCTGAACTCTGTCATGGACGCTATACTGATGTTATGAACTTTATGTTGCTGCTGTGGTTTATAATGCCTGAATAAACCGCATGGACTAGGTTTTGGTTTTATGGAAAACCTGTGCCGGATGTGATTTATTGGCTGCCAAGCAAGTATCCCCTACCCGAATGACAGCGCTACCTTACACCATGTATAAGTATGTAAGGGGACAATACAAATATCTGTCCAAGGATCTGTTTATACCAAGGAAGGTGACGGTCACAAGGGGGAATTCTCTGCGTCTGGAGGGGAGAAGGTTTCTCCACCAACATACAGCTCTGGCAAAAATTAAGAGACCACTGCAAAATGTTCAGTTTCTCTGATTTCTCTCTTTATATTTTTGAGTAAAATGCAAAATTGCTCTTTTATTCTATAAACTACTGACAACATGTCTCCGAATTGGGCTGGCCATGACAGGGATTTGATGTGGTGGTCCTTCATCCAGACATTGATTGACCTAGCTGTGTGGCATGGTGCATTTTCCTGCTGGAAAAACCAGTCCTCAGAGTTGGGGAACATTACCTGAGCAGAAGGAACCAGCTGTTGTTCCAGGATAACCTTGTATGCGGCTTGATTCATACGTCCTTCACAAAGATTAACCTGCCTAATTCCAGCCCTGCTGAAGCATCCCCAGATCATCACCAATTTTCCACCAAATTTCACAGTGGGTGCAAGACACTGTGGCTTGTACGCCTCTCCAGGTCTCCGTCTAATAATAATTAGATGACCAGGTGTTGGGCAAAGCTGGAAATTAGACTCCTCAGAGAAGATTACCTTACTCCAGTCCTCCATGTTCCAATCCTTATGTTCTTTGGTAAACTTCAGCCTGGCTCTCCTTTGCTTCTCATTGATGAAAGGCTTTTCTCTACCTTTGCATGACTTGAGCCCTGCCTCTAGGAGCCTGTTACAAACTGTTTTTGCTGTGGACTTCACCCCAGCTGCCATTTGCCATTCCTTTTGTAGGTCACTTGATGTCATCCTGCGGTTGCTGAGTGACATTCGAATAAGACGACAGTCATCCCGGTCAGTGGAGAGTCATTTTCGCCCTCTGCCCGTCTGTAGCTTTGTTGTCCCCAATGTCTGCTGCTTGACCTTGTTGTAATGGACTGCCGTGTTAGAAATTTTAAGGATGGAAGCAACATGATGCTCACTGTATCCCTCTTCTAGTAAAGCCAGAATTGAGCCCTTCTTTTCCTCACTCAAGACTTTTCTTTTCAATTACTTTGGCATGGTTATAAGTTTTTTTTTTTTTTTCATTCCTGTTACTTTTGGGATATCACTAGCACTTGTTTTGCCATCCAGCTTGTCCTACTGCAGGAGGATTGTGAACACCACAGTAGGGATTTTATACTTTCCTTCGTAAAATAAGATTTGGTTCAGGTGATCACCTAATCAGAAGCACATTAAGTGGAATGAGGTGGACTCTGCTAAGAATTCAACTGACACTGGAATGGAGGAATGGCTGTCAGACATGGAGAGAAGCGGACATTTATACAACTGTGCAGTGGTCTCTTAATTTTTGCCAGAGCTGTAAAAGAGGAATCTTTACTGTTAGGGCAGTGAGAATCTGGAATTCCCTGCCTGAGAAGGTGGTGATGGCTAACTCAGTCGAGGGGATCAGGAGAGGCCTGGACGTCTTCCTGGAGTGTAACAATATTGTATCTTATAGTGATTAGGTTCTTTAGAAGGACGTAGATCTGGGCATTTATTCTGACGGAATATAGACTGAACTGGATGGACACAGGGCTTTTTTCGGCCTTGCTAACTGTTACTATGATGAACACACATCGAAGGTCCTCAGGATGGAGATGACATCTGTCGCTGATGTATGATGGATATCCAAGAAGTATCATTTCTCCTTGCGGAGAATGACATGCTAAGCATGTTGAGGCGAGGAGACTTAAAGCCGCAATGCTCCTCTGGGAAATATGCTAATTATGCAAATTGTCTCTTCAGAGAGGAAGAGGACTAGAACTCTAGTGCCACCTATTGGAATTAGCAATCCTAAAAGTCAATGTTGACCCTTTAACGAGCCTAGTTACATGACTTAGGATAAAAGCCAAGCCAGAATGTCAATTTGCAGACACTGTGTTTCGGGGTACTGCCCCTCGTCAGTGCAAAGTGTGAGATTTGGTTTGGCTGTGTGAGAGGCATCTGACCGAAATCCAAGAAGTATCATTTCACCTTGCAATGCTCCATTGCGGCTTTAAGTCTCCTCACCTCAACATGCTTAGCATGTCATTCTCCGCAAGGAGAAATGATACTTCTTTTATATCGGTCAGCCGCTATGTAGAATAGTTTGTGTCTTCTATTTGCTGCACTTTCTCTCTATTTAAGTCCATGTAACACTGAACTATTATAGTCACCATGATCAACAACCAACACGCAGAACAAGGATGCTCATTGTCATACAGTAGCTGGTCATGGAAAGTTATTCTGCTGCGTAAGTGTTGGCATGAGAAGGTACCTGCCCCACCCCATGCAGATATTTCACCATGGACATGTGACCCTATGATGGGCCTGAATTGAGAAATGCTTATAGGGCATACAGACACAGGTAATGATGTGAGAAGTAAGGCCCTGTGTCCTGTATCACATGCAGAGCTCTCTAGATGTTATACTCTCTCAAATGCGTTATGTTACATGACCTCTTCTCAGGATTTCTGGTGTTAACAGATTAATGGCTGCCTGATCAGGATGTCACTGTTATGATCGAGACCATGGTGTTGCAGTCGTGACGATGGTGTTGCAGTCGTGACGATGGTGTTGCAGTCGTGACGATGGTGTTGCAGTCGTGACAATGGTGTTGCAATCGTGAGGATGGTGTTGCGATCGGGACGATGGTGTTGCGATCGGGACGATGGTGTTGCGATCGGGACGATGGTGTTGCGATCGGGACGATGGTGTTGCGATCGGGACGATGGTGTTGCGATCGGGACGATGGTGTTGCGATCGGGTCAATGGTGTTGCGATTGGTGGGATGACGGTATTGCGATTGGTGGGACGATGGTGTTGCAATCAGGACAATGGTGTTGCGATTGGGTCGATGGTGTTGCGATTGGGTCTATGGTGTTGCAATCGTGACGATGGTGTTGCGATCGGGACGATGGTGTTGCGATTGGTGGGACGATGGTGTTGCGATTGGTGGGACGATGGTGTTGCGATCGGGACAATGGTGTTGCAATTGGTGGGACGATGGTGTTGCGATTGGTGGGACGATGGTGTTGCGATCGGGACGATGGTGTTGCGATTGGTGGGACGATGGTGTTGCGATCGGGACAATGGTGTTGCGATCGGGACGATGGTGTTGCGATCGGGACGATGCTGCTTTGATACGGATGACGGTATTAAGATCAGGCCAATGGTGTTATGATCTGATGCCACGATCGGGGCGATAGTGCTACAATAAGGGTGATGTTTTTTTTTTTCTCCTGAAAATTTCCTCATGTGATTTATTCCCAGGTCTGTGGACGATAAAATCAGTGGCAGACAGTGAAGAAGATGAAGGAGGTGAAGAATGACGGCGGTGTCGTGACCGGGGCGGTGGTGACGTGACCGGGGCAGTGGTGACGTGACCAGGGCGGTGGTGTCGTGACCGGGGCGGTGGTGTCCTGATCGCGACAATGCTGCTTTGATCCGGACAAGGGTATTATGATCGGGATAATGTTATAATCTGGTGACACGATTGGAATGATAATGTTACGATCAGGACGATGGTGCTACGATAGGGGTGATTTTTTTTTTTTCTCCTGACCATTTCCTCATATGATTCATTCCCAGGTCTGCGGACGATAAAATCAGAGGCGGACAGTGAAGAAGATGAAAGAGGTGAGGAATGACGATGGGGTTATGATTGAGATGATCGTGTTATGATCGGGACGATGGTGCTGTGACGGGGACGATGGTGCTGTGACGGGGATGAAGGTGCTGTGACGGGGACGAAGGTGCTGTGACGGGGACGAAGGTGCTGTGACTGGGACGATGGTGCTGTGACGGGGGCGAAGGTGCTGTGACGGGGACGAAGGTGCTGTGACGGGGACGAAGGTGCTGTGACGGGGATGAAGGTTCTGTGACGGGGATGAAGGTTCTGTGACGGGGATGAAGGTGCTGTGACGGGGATGAAGGTGCTGTGACGGGGATGAAGGTTCTGTGACGGGGATGAAGGTGCTGTGACGGGGACGATGGTGCTGTGACGGGGACGATAGTGCTGTGACGGGGACGAAGGTGCTGTGACGGGGATGAAGGTTCTGTGACGGGGACGAAGGTGCTGTGACGGGGACGAAGGTGCTGTGACGGGGACGAAGGTGCTGTGAAGGGGATGAAGGTTCTGTGACGGGGACGAAGGTGCTGTGACGGGGACGAAGGTGCTGTGACGGGGACGAAGGTGCTGTGACGGGGACGAAGGTTGTGTGACGGGGACGATGGTGCTGTGACGGGGACGAAGGTGCTGTGACGGGGACGAAGGTGCTGTGAAGGGGATGAAGGTTCTGTGACGGGGACGAAGGTGCTGTGACGGGGACGAAGGTGCTGTGACGGGGACGAAGGTGCTGTGACGGGGACAAAGGTTCTGTGACGGGGACGAAGGTGCTGTGACGGGGACGAAGGTGCTGTGACGGGGACGAAGGTGCTGTGAAGGGGACGAAGGTGCTGTGAAGGGGACGAAGGTGCTGTGAAGGGGACGAAGGTGCTGTGACGGGGACGAAGGTGCTGTGACGGGGACGAAGGTTGTGTGACGGGGACGATGGTGCTGTGACGGGGACGATGGTGCTGTGACGGGGACGATGGTGCTGTGACGGGGACGATGGTGCTGTGACGGGGACGATGGTGCTGTGACGGGGACGAAGGTGCTGTAACGGGGACGAAGGTGCTGTGACGGGGACGATGGTGCTCTTACGGGGACCATGGTGCTGTGACGGAGACGAATGTGCTGTGACGGGGACGAATGTGCTGTGACGGGGACGATGGTGCTGTGACGGGGACGATGGTGCTGTGACGGGGACGATGGTGCTGTGACGGGGACGATGGTGATGTGACGGGGATGAAGGTGCTGTGACGGGGACGATGGTGCTGTGACGGGGACGAAGGTGCTGTGACGGGGACGAAGGTGCTGTGACGGGGACGAAGGTTCTGTGACGGGGACGAAGGTTCTGTGACGGGGACGATGGTGCTGTGACGGGGACGATGGTGCTGTGACTGGGACGATGGTGCTGTGACTGGGACGATGGTGCTGTGACGGGGACGATGTTGCTGTGACGGGGACGAAGGTGCTGTGACGGGGACGAAGGTGCTGTGACGGGGACGAAGGTGCTGTGACGGGGACGATGGTGCTGTGACGGGGACGATGGTGCTGTGACGTGGATGAAGGTGCTGTGACGGGGACGATGGTGCTGTGACGGGGACGAAGGTGCTGTGACGGGGACGAAGGTTCTGTGACGGGGACGAAGGTGCTGTGACGGGGACGATGGTGCTGTGACGGGGACGATGGTGCTGTGACGGGGACGATGGTGCTGTGACGGGGACGATGGTGCTGTGACGGGGACGATGTTACTGTTACGGGGACGATGTTGCTGTTACGGGGACGAAGGTGCTGTGACGGGGACGAAGGTGCTGTGATCGGGGCAATGCTGCTGTGATCGGGATGATGGTGTTATAACCGGGACAATAAGGCTACAATCGGGGCGATGCTGCTATGTGAGGACCCAGTATTGTATCTTAATTAACCAGACGTCTATTTTCAGCAAGCGAAGAAGAATAGACTGTTATCTATTTGTTGATTTTTGAGTTTGTGTTTCTTTCTGGTTGGTCAAGAAAACAGACTTTTACTTGTGTAAGCCTGTAATGTTGACAATTTGTTGTGACACATTGTGTTCTTATCCTGGATGACTAGTGATGTTTGATGATATGCTGATTACATAATGTCCAGGACAGCTACACCGCGTGCAGAATTATTAGGCAAGTTGTATTTGAGAAGATTCTTTTTATTATTGAACAACAGCTATGTTCTCAATCAACCCAAAAGACTCATAGATATCAAAGCATGATATTTTTGGAAGTTGGAGTGGGGTTTTTAGATTTGGATATCTTAGGAGGATATCTGTTTCTGCAAGTAACTATTACAGTGCAGAATTATTAGGCAACTTAATAAAAACCAAATATATACCCATCTGACGTGTTTATTTTCACCAGGTAAACCAAAATCACACAAAATTTAGAAATAAACATTTCTGACATTCAAAAACAAAAATAAAAATATCAGTGACCAATATAGCCACCTTTCTTTACGATGACACTCACCTTCCTTCCATCCATAGATTCTGTCAGTTGCTTGATCTGTTTACGATCAGCATCGCGTGCCGCAGCCACCACAGCCTCCCATACACTGTTCCGAGAGGTGTACTGTTTTCCCTCCCTGTAGATCTCACATTTTATGAGGGACCACAGGTTCTCTATGGGGTTCAGATCAGGTGAACAAGGGGGCATGTCATTATTTTTTCTTCTTTTAGACCTTTACTGGCAGCCACGCTGTGGAGTATCTGGATGCATGTGATGGAGCATTGTCCTGCATGAAAATCATGATACCAACTTCTTCCTGTACCACTGCTTGAAGAAGGTGTCTTCCAGAAACTGGCAGTAGGTCTGGGAGTTGAGCTTCACTCCATCCTCAACCCGAAAAGGTCCCACAAGTTCATCTTTGATGATACCAGCCCGTACCAGTATCCCACTTCCACCTTGCTGGCATCTGAGTCGGAGTGGAGCTCTCTGCCCTTTACTGATCCAGCCTCGGGCCCATCCATCTGGCCCATCAAGAGTCGCTCTCATTTCATCAGTCCATAAAACCTTAGAAAAATCAGTCTGAAGATATTTCTTCTCCCAGTCTTGACGTTTTATCTTATGATTCTTGTTCAGAGGTGGTCGTTTTCCAGCCTTCCTTACCTTAGCCATGTCCCTGACTATGGCACACCTTGAGGTTTTTGATACTCCTGTAACGCTGCAGCTCTGAAATATGGCAAAACTGGCATCAAATGGCATCTTGGCAGCTTCACGCTTGATTTTCCTCAATTCATGGGCAGTTATTTTGCGCCTTTTTTTATCAGCACGCTTCTTGCGACCCTGTTGGCTCTTTGCCACGAAACGCTTGATTGTTCGGTGATCACGCTTCAAAAGTTTGGAAATTTCAAGACTCCTGCATCCCTCTGCAAGACATCGCACAATTTTTGAGTTTTCAGAGTCCGTCAAATCTCTCTTCTGACCCATTTTGCCAAAGGAAAGAAAGTTGCCTAATAATTAAGCACACCTTATATAGGGTGTTGATGTCATTAGACCACACCCCTCCTCATTACAGAGATGCAAATCACCTGATTTACATAATTGGCAGTTGGCTTTCAAGCCTATACAGCTTGGAGTAGGACAACATGTATGAAAAGGATGATGTGATCAAAACACTCATTTGCCTAATAATTCTGCACACAGTGTAGTTTGTTGACTTTTAAAATAGAGGAGGAAAAACGATGCAAATCGATCACCATTTTTCCCCTTTATCTGTGAATGCTGGTTTGAAGGTCACTTGTTAAGTATAAAAAGAGGTTATTTTCCTCTGTATGGAGACACAGAGATTCAGCCAAGACATCCAAAGGACCAGAGACAGGACAGCAGCCAAGATATCATGGCTCCATCACAAGGGACACGGATTTATCATTCTACCGGATGCCAGCTTAGGGGACTTCGGCCCCCGCTAGAAGAATACGGATCTGCTCCATTCGCCATTGCAAATCCATGGATACATTTGGAGAAAACCAGGATTGGGACCCGTTGGACGCCTGGCCCCATGTAGATGTTTGGAGAAACCAAGTTGTGACCCTCCGGTCAACTGGCCTTGTACCTGAAGGACTGTCGTCTTCGTAAGCTGCTTGTTACCTTCTGTCTGTGCATGCCACAGGTGGAGTACTTGGCCCTGAGAGCTCTGAACTAACAGCTGCTATTATCCCAGCGAGTCAGCGGACAGATGAGACTCTGTAATGTTCGCCATCTTGGGTCCTGTGCTGGGACTGTTCTATGTGTTATCTGCCTGTTCTGTGGTTCAATAAAGCATCGCCGCACTGTGTAAACCCTCACCCTGTGTTGTCTGAGTAGCGTTACGCCCAAGTTAAAAGGAAAGCGGACGTTCGGTGGGACGATCCCTGCTCCATGCAGTTTTCGGCTGACCCCCTGTGTCTCCATATGCTACAATCGGGGTGATGTTTTTATTTTTTCATCTGATAATTTCCTTATGTGATTCATTCCCAGGTCTGCGGACGATAAAATCAGAAGCGGACAGTGAAGAAGATGAAGGAGGTGAGGAGTGACGATGGTGTTGTTATGCGGACGATGGTGGTGTGATGCGGACGATGGTGTTGTGATGCGGACGATGGTGTTGTGATGCAGGCGATGGTGTTGTTATGCAGACGATGGTGTTGTGATGCGGACGATGGTGTTGTTATGCAGACGATGGTGTTGTGATGCGGACGATGGTGTTGTGATGCAGGCGATGGTGTTGTGATGCAGGCGATGGTGTTGTGATGCGGACGATGGTGTTGTGATGCGGACGATGGTGTTGTGATGCGGACGATGGTGTTGTGATGCAGACGATGGTGTTGTGATGCAGACGATGGTGTTGTGATGCGGACGATGGTGTTGTGATGCGGACGATGGTGTTGTGATGCAGGCGATGGTGTTGTGATGCAGGCGATGGTGTTGTGATGCGGACGATGGTGTTGTGATGCGGACGATGGTGTTGTGATGCGGACGATGGTGTTGTGATGCGGACGATGGTGTTGTGATGCGGACGATGGTGTTGTGATGCAGGCGATGGTGTTGTGATGCAGGCGATGGTGTTGTGATGCAGGCGATGGTGTTGTGATGCGGACGATGGTGTTGTGATGCAGGCGATGGTGTTGTGATGCGGACGATGGTGTTGTGATGCGGACGATGGTGCTACAATCTGGGTGATGGTTTTTGTGTCACCTCACAATTTCCTGATGGATTTATTCCCAGGTCTGCGGACGATAAAATCAGAGCCGGAAAGTGAAGAAGATGAAGGAGGTGAGGAATGTTTCTCATACATGAGGTTTTCACATTTTCTGTTTCCTTATAGCATCAGCCAAATGGGAACTACAATAGTATAATGAACCCCTAGAAGAAGATGACTGCCATTCTCTTATCTGGTACTAAAAGGTTCTGTTGTCACCAGTGAAACCACCCTGTTCTTAGATTATTCCAGGAAAGATCCTCCAAGGGGACAAGTCTTAATATCCTGAGAAACCTCTGTTTATATTTAGCCCAAATCATAGAAATCCCTGAGAGCGTCAAGGATCTCGTAGTCTCTGTCCAGTTTACTGCTCAGTTACCGAATTCTCCTGATGGATGGGGTGACTTCAGATAATAATTGCTGTCGCTCCCCGCGGCCACCTCACATGTTGTCCTCACACCCTCAGTGTTTTTGGATATCGATTCGCTACTACTTCCTCTTATTATTACCTACTTCCCCTCAGATCCTTCTTACAGATTTCTAAATATCTGGCCTTTTCTCTTAGGAGGAAGTTGGAGTAATGACATTCCCTCCCCGCAGTCAGTGGTGTCCAGCCAAAATCACAGGAGGAGAGGGAGTCAGTTGAAGGGCACTGAGCAGCCATCTTCAAATTTTGTATCACCAGAAGATCCGTACCCCTGGATGGAGCACCCTGCTGAGGGTGAGTATCTGACGTCATCTACAGCTTTGTGATGCAGTAACAAACAGGCTTAGAGATGGTGGCTCCTGTGACCATATATACAGCGGGGTTGTGGGTAGTCTTCCCCTTGCTCCAAGTTGCAGAGGTTGTGAGAAAGCATGGTACCATCCTATCTTTGCCCTGCCCAGTTGAGGTCTCCGGAGATCCATCCATTGCACTAGACATTATCATTGCACTGGTATAATGTCAGTGTGATGCCGTGCTCTTCGTAACTCTCCACAGGTCCCTCTATGGTCAAGCTGGAGTCTAATCTATCATCAGGTCCTTGCATCCTGGAGTCAGAGACATGTTCAGAGCAGGAAGGTGAGAGGACTGCTCTGTATTATACTGTAGTAAGTCCCCGCCAGCAACACCGATGCCTAATCACTTCTCTTCTGACAGACACCCCTGGAGCAAGGTCCATCAGGAGGTCCCCAAACTTCTCTGCAACAGAGCTGGAGTATTTTGTGGCGCTAATGGATCACTTCCTGCCAGATAATCTCATTCGAGCTGGGGCTATTCCCATCAGGCAGCGTAAATCTATCCTTCAGGAGATCGCCAGACGCTTGGAGCCTCTGTCTGGCTGTTTGCGCACCCCACGGCAGCTCCGACATCGCTGGACCGACTTCAACAACAGAGACCCAGACCGATTGGAAGAGATACGAAGCCGGATAAGGAGAGGTAACTGGAGGGATAAACAAAAGCCCACTGGCGCTCAACACTACAATTGGATCTTACCCGCCTTGTTTGGTGGACAACTACCACAATTGTAGCTGCAGTGGTCCCCGTGTAACTGCTAGAGATCAGCGTGGGGCGGGAGTATTGATCGTGTAAGAATGGTAGAGGAGACGCGCTATCAGATCGGGGGCAGACAGGTGTAACAGGATGGTGCTGTGCCACAAGTAGTGATATGCAGAGCATTACCTGTACTGCTGCCGAGTGGTGAGAGGATGCGTCTGATAAATGTCCCCTTATGGCAGCTGCAGATCAGCTGGTGCTAATGGTCATGCCCATGCAGCGATTCTGAGGCAAAAGGGGGGAGGAAGAACGTGGAATCAAGTGGAGTACAGAGTATTATGACAGTCTGGTACTGTGCCACAAATAGCGATATGCAAAAAGTTACCGGTCTGGTTACTAGATATCGGGAGAGCAGCAATCGACACACAAATGAACGATGTGCTGTTTATGGATCCTGGCGTGCAGTGGTGAAGTGGTCGTTGATGCACGCGGTATAGGTGAGTATGTCCAAGGTCTGAGCGTACTATGCCCAAGTCGTCGTGGAACAGCAGACATAGACAGGCACGGTACTGTGAATCCTGCTGGAGCCTCGCGCTGGCGGTAGATGGCAGTTGCACTCTGTATGTAGAATGACTTCAAAGGGTGCCATAGATACTTGGTGAGGGGGCCGCCGGACCACGGCATATGTGGAGATGGGGCAGGGAGCCACTTTACAAAGTTCAAAGGGGCTGCTAGGCAGTGGTTCTAAGTTACGAACGCTGCCCCGGCCGGTGGCAACTGCAGAGGGAATCACTGCTGGTCGACCCGAGTGGTAAATCGGGGTAGTGACGTCACTGCCGAACCTATGGTCGGGTAGAGGAATGTTAGCAGTCTATAATCGTAAGCCAACGCGTTTCGGGAGCTTGCGACTTCCTTCGTCAGGGATATTACAGCCCCAGTGTAGTGAACTTTCAAATACCAGGGTCACTTAGTCTAAGTGGGCAGTGGACTTGGGCAACGCCACCGAAGAGAAGGGATTGCTGGTCATATTCTATGTTCAGAGGTGAGATGATGACCCGTGGTGGTCGCCAACTGGAGAAGGGAAGGAGATTAATGCCGATGTTTGGAGATAAAAACGCCAAGGGTTACAATTTATTCAAGAAGGATTAAGGATGAGAGATGAATTGAGGGAAAGTTTCGATGTAATGAGAATATTGATATTTCTGAGAGAACATCTGGAAAGTGTGTGACAACATGCTCTCGATACCGGAGTCTTCACTTCATTGATGTCATTAATCATGCCTATATGAACAATACCTGGTCATTAAGATACTGCGACAATTAGTTGAGCATGTTAATAGAAATGATATTTCCATGGGAAATGATTTTTGGGGGATGAGTTTTCATTAATTTAATTTAAAGAAAATTTGTAATTAAAATTATTTTTGAAAGTGTTTATTTTTCATAAATTTGCTATTCTAATATATGGAGAAAACATGAGAGGACGATTGCAACAGTTTATTCAGGTGACGGTCAGAGGTGTTAGGAGATCACAGAAACCCGAAAAGCTCCACCTCATTGTTCAGACCATGCGGTTTTAAGGTACTGAGGTCGAAGATCCGTTCTGTCTCTTTACGGACATTATTTTTCTGTAGTTCCCTCCAATCCTCCGTAACAGCTTGTATCCCCCAGACCTGTGCCCCGATCAGGTTACCCCACGTTTCTCAGTGTAGTGTTTGGATAGGGGATGAGCCTGTATGTTTTACAGATGTTGTTCATGGGTTCAGCAATTGTTTTGGAGAATTTCCTTCTAGTGCAGTCCACATATTTATTTTTACACGGGCATTCAATGCAATAAATGACACCTTTAGTGTGACAGCAGATGAAGTCTTATGTGATCTATCTCATTACCCTGTGTAAAGGTCGTGCGTTTACAGGGGGTTAATGTGTGGCATAACCTCCTTTGAGGTTGAGGTTTGGGGTGATTAGACAACCACTACTGTGAACAGTTTCCTGCCCAGTCGGAGCCACCAGGATACCTATATTCTGTGCCCTTCTGTGAATGAACTGTGGTGGGTTCGGTGACCGTTCGCCCAGAATCTTGTCCTCTCGTAACGTGTTCCAGCGTTTAATGATGATTCTCAGAAAGTGGTTTTGGGATTATTTTGTAAGATTATGGGAATATTAAGAGGATCATATTGCCTCTGGTTATTAGTTGTGTTATCGGATATCAGTAAATCTCTTGGAATTTTGGTCACCGTGTCTCTAGTTTTGTGTAAGAACTCCTCATTATATCATTTCTCTATAAATGTGTCCGTAAGGTTGTTGGCTTCCTGTTCAGAATCCATATTCTCCGTGCAATTTCCGTGGAGGAGAATAAATTATCCTCTAGGAATATTGAGTAACCTGAGCGGCAGATGAGCGCTGTTTAAGGCAATGGGACTATTGCTGTCAGTCGGTTTGGTAAAAGTGCGAGTGCAAATTTTATTTTCGTGGATAAAAATAGTTAAGTCTCAAAAATGAATGGATTCCCTACTAGTGGTAGATGTGATTTGTTAATAATAGAATCTAAAAACTGGGATAAAGATAGGGAATCCCCTGACCAGATCAAAAACACATCCTCTATAAAACATTTCCATAGGACCTCTGTTATGAATGGGCAAAGAGGAGGATAGCAGGAACAGGCTAAGCCACAGAAAACCAGAGAGGTTGGTAACTAAGCGGATTGCAGACCCCTGATCCTATCCACACAACTAGCAGTAGCCGTGGAGCGTACCTACGATGATCCTAGACGACTCAGCACAGCCGGAGAGCTAACTAAGCCTAAAGCAAGAAAGGGGAAATCTAAACTGCCCCGGAGCAGACCCCAAAGGAATAGACAGCCCACGAACATATATTGTCGGTGAGACAAGATGAAAACACAAACACAGGTAGGAAAATAGACTGAGCAAACGATGGGGCCCACACTGCCTAGACAGGACAGGAAAGACACTGTCTGCAATCACGCAAAAAAACCCTGCAAAAGTCCAACACTTCTGATGCCCCATAACACTGAAGTCGCACGACTTGGCCCCCCCACTATATCAGCACTCTGGTATATTCTGAAAGCAAACCAAAAAGAGGCCAATATAACAGGGGACAAAAACAAACTGGCACATGCAGTGACATATGGGCGGTGATTCAGCACAGCCGGAGCTGGCTGACCCACACAAAGCAGAGATAGACGAAACCAGATCCAATGCAAACAGAATAGCAAATGAGCCACTTAGCTGAACCATGCAGGGAAAGAGCAGGAGACATCAGACCTCAGAAGGAACAGGAAGAAAATCACCAGCAGGGATAGAGGGAGTCAGCTGTCTTAAATCCCAATCAGAAACCCCAGATCTCCAATCGTCCTCCTCATCATCAGGTGGCAGACCTCTGTCAATCTGACCAGCACCACTACCTCCAGTAACCACCAGAGGGAGCCCAGAAAGAGAACTCGCAACCCCTCTGTCAATCTGACCAGCACCACTACCTTCAGTAATCACTAGAGGGAAGCCAGAGAGAGAATTCACAACAGACCTCGCCCTGAGGGATTATATGCTGGTGTTCCCACAGGCCAACTTAAAGGTTAGCGTAACTGTGTGTGAACCTGGTCCCCATGGCTGTCCCCTGCTGCTGGAGATCATAATCATTGCCGGATTTCAGAAAATGATGAGTATAAAATTCATAGAATCTCCAATGGACTGGACTTGTCAGTGGGGATCTGTCTAGAAGTATTCAAGAAAAACATTGACTCTTTGCACCCTTCTGATGTTTAATTACCGTGTACAGTGAGGTGACGTCTAGGGTCCCCATAATTTGGATCTCCTTCCATGTCAGGCCGTTTACAATCTGTAAGATGTGTTCCTGAGACATGGAGGCAAACAGGGAACACACGCTTAATAAAAACAATTACAAGTCATAAAACATGACAAGGCATAATAATAATAATAATAATCTTTATTTATATAGCGCCAACATATTCCGCAGCGCTTTACAGTTTAACAGTTTCAACACACAAGCCATAAGTAACAACGCTAACAATACAATAATTAAAGCAAAATAAGACGAAATAAGCCGCCCCTGCTCGTGAGAGCTTACAATCTACAATGAGGTGGGGGAGATACAAAGTACAGGTGTGTATTTACAATGGTGTATATACAATGAAGGTCCAGCCATCTTGCGGGAGTGAAGGATGGATGGAGATAGTGAATGGGCTACACACGCACACTTACACATAGAATGACTTTGATTAGTGAATGTGATAGGCCGCTCTGAACAGGTGTGTTTTGAGGGAGCGCCTAAAACTATGCAAATTGTGGATAGTCCTGATTTCTTGGGGTAGAGCATTCCAGAGGATAGGAGCAGCACGGGAGAAGTCTTGGAGTCGGGAGTGGGAGGTACGGATTAGTGCAGAGGTTAGTCGAAAGTCGTTTGCAGAGCGCAGCGATCGGCTAGGCCGATAGACAGAAATGAGAGAAGAGATGTAAGGGGGTGCCGCACTGTGGAGAGCTTTGTGGGTGAGAACAAGTACTTTGAATTGGATCCTATAATGAATGGGCAGCCAATGTAAGGACTGGCGAAGAGCGGACGCGTCCGAGTACCGATTAGCCAGATAGATGACCCTGGCTGCTGCATTAAGTATGGACTGGAGAGGGGATAGTCGCATGATGGGGAGGCCAATTAAAAGAGCGTTGCAGTAATCCAGGCGAGAGTGGATCAATGCAACAATGCAAGGCATACACAAGGCTCATGCGAAAGCCAACAAGACTTCCCCCACAGCTGGAAGAACGGCTGAACAGTTAGACGTAATGTGTGAGTAATAGAGGTGACGGGAGAAGAACAGTTATTGTGAACGCATAGGATATACTATGTTAGTATCACCATCCCCTATGTGTAACAGCAGTGATAATGGTTGTTTGCCCATAAAGATGCACACATCACAGCGCTATAATGGTAAGAAAAAGGCATCAGAGATACACACAAAACAGATAGTGGGCAATGGAGTCAAAAACGCACAATTAATATAAATGCCTCAAAATGCCCTAAGGAATAACCAAAGAATTCTATGAAATAGTTACAGTATAGGAAGGTACAATAGCATATAGTCTAGTCCATGCCAATAAATGACCCACGGTCCTGTGGACTCAAGCCATAGCCAGCAGCAATGCAGATAGAAATTTACGGACAGGCTAAAATAAAGCCAAGGTGTAAATAGCGACCATGGCACGCATCATCTAAAAATGGAGGTAAGAGAAAGGTGCGGCCCGCACCATCCTGGACAGCCTTAGTTGGATCTGTGTAGTATATCCTATGCTTTTACAATAACTGCTCTTCTCCCGTCTCCTCTATTACTCACACATTACGTCTAGCTGTTCAGCCGTTCTTCCAGCTGTTTTTGGGGATGTCTTGTTGGGTTTCGCATGAGCCTCGTGTATGTCTTGTCATGTTTTATGGCTTTTAATTGTTTTATATGGCGTTGTTCATGGTTGTCCAATAACATTTACTATATTCTTTGGTGATCCCTGCTCCTCTTCGGTCAGTAGCTTTTCTACTTTTGTATAGTGCGTGTTTTTTACTGACTGCAGGAGTATCCCAAATTCCTATTCGGTGGTGCCCTCCTTTGTTTCATTACTACAGGGAGCACGCGCTTGTAACTGGTGGTCCACCAACCTTGACAAGTTAGCGGTGAGGCACCCTACTCCTGAGGCTATGGCTCCGCCGGGAGGGTTCGAGGTGCATTTGTGTATTTTGGGAAGGTAGTAAATATGGAACATTAATACACTGAGCTTCATCCTTATTAATAAATCCTTTATTGGGGCTCAGGATCCCATCTGTGGGGTCACTGACGATTTTACCATATGTTTTGTCATCACTCAAGATCCTCTTTGCCTCGGCATGATATTGGTCGTGTTCTAAGATGGCTATACTCCCCTCTGTCAGCCGGGCGGATAGAGCGTCTTTTCCGGAGGGGAAAGGTTGTAATTCTTTTATTTATACTGTACGGTTGGGTTAATTTGACGTAGATCTTCAGTAACTACTTTCAGAATTGCCTCCATTCACTTAGAGTATTCATGGAGTGGGTGGAAATTAGATTTATTTCTGAGACTGCTGTGAGAAAAAGCAGAACTATATGTGGTGTCATAAACTGTTTAACTCCCATATACAGATGGAACTTGTTAAACGTATTCCTGGAGCGAATGTTGAGCCTTTCTGGAGGGGCCACATCTGGTGCCCGAATGATTGGCGTCTATCGATTGTTTCATTTGTCAGACATTCAGACTTGGCTAATAATGGGGATTGCCTCCACGCTGCCGGCATGCTGAGCGTCCACACTAGTGAGGATGGAGCACCTCGTGGAGGCCCTAGGGGTACACAGTTCAGGCATGGTCTAGGTCAGGTTGTGAGAAGTGACTGATCTTGGGGTTGTCCGGTTCCTGCAGTGATTTCTGCCCTGTATCTCTGATTTGCAGCTGCCCTGCGGGAATCCTGTAAGAAACTCAGTAAGGCAGCAGAGTCAGCCCCTGGAGCAGGTAACCCCACCGCCTCACTTCTTAGCCTTGATGCCCGTTCTGTGTGCGACTCCAGTCTCAGGTCCACGAGCAGCAGAAGATTCCACGCTGATCATAGAGAGTGCTACAGAGTGAATTCTGGGGGGCAGACATGCTGTCCTATCATGACGGTGCCATTCATTATCTGCACCTCTGTCCTACTGCAGAAGTGTTGGTATTTTATTTCCATATTAATGTTTGCAATTAAAAGGAATCCTGAAATGTTGCAGTTTTCAGTTTGGCCACTGATCCCCAGTTCCCCGTCCCATCGGTTATGGTGACGTGAGCTGGCCAGGAAGTATTTCAGAAATCCCCTACAAGTGAAGGAAGATGAACAAGTGTGCGGTCTGCTCTCCATTCCAGCAGAGCTCCATGCCTCATAGAACACCAGCAGGCAGGAAAGACGTGTGCCTGCCAGGGGCCAGAGAACGGCCCGCCTGATCTAAGAGTATGGGCGGCACTAATAGGTTCAGCCGGATGCTATGCGTCTCCTGTGTGCATTATCATACCAAGCGGCCATGTCCTGATTGCAGGCTGGCCGCCTCCTCAGGTGTTCTGCACCTGTGCCATCTTCATGGCTCCGCTGCACCTTGGTAGTGCACTGGTTCTGTGGCCTGGGCAGGTACGCATCTTCGCCTGCCTGCTGGGCTTCTGTCTAGCTTAGTCTTTTTTGGTGTTTTTCTTGTTAGAGCTTAATGCGTCCCAAACCTAAGATGTGATCTGCACCTATCAGTCATTTATGGTAAATCCTGTGGATCTGCCGTAAATGTTCACAATGGGACAACCTCTAATCATTTTTACTAATTATAAATTGAAACTGACACGGACGAAAGCAAAGTATTCGTTTAGTATGGGGCGAGGAGTCCGATGCCTGCTGTGGGTGGCAGATCACTCGATCTCTCACTGTTGATCCGCTGTGATTGGTCCCATAGATGGCAGATCACTCGATCTCTCACTGTTGATCCGCTGTGATTGGTCCCATAGATGGCAGGTCACTCGATCTCACTGTTGATCCGCTGTGATTGGTCCCAAAGATGGCAGATCACTCGATCTCTCACTCTTGATCCGCTGTGATTGGTCCCATAGATGGCAGATCACTCGATCTCACTGTTGATCCTCTGTGATTGGTCCCATAGATGGCAGATCACTCGATCTCACTGTTGATCCGCTGTGATTGGTCCCATAGATGGCAGATCTCTCACTGTTGATCCGTTGTGATTGGTCCCATAGATGGCAGATCACTCGATCTCACTGTTGATCCGCTGTGATTGGTCCCATAGATGGCAGATCTCTCACTGTTGATCCGCTGTGATTGGTCCCAAAGATGGCAGATCACTCGATCTCTCACTCTTGATCCGCTGTGATTGGTCCCATAGATGGCAGATCACTCGATCTCACTGTTGATCCGCTGTGATTGGTCCCATAGATGGCAGATCACTCGATCTCACTGTTGATCCGCTGTGATTGGTCCCATAGATGGCAGATCTCTCACTGTTGATCCGTTGTGATTGGTCCCATAGATGGCAGGTCACTCGATCTCACTGTTGATCCGCTGTGATTGGTCCCATAGATGGCAGATCACTCGATCTCTCACTCTTGATCCGCTGTGATTGGTCCCATAGATGGCAGATCACTCGATCTCACTGTTGATCCGCTGTGATTGGTCCCATAGATGGCAGATCTCTCACTGTTGATCCGTTGTGATTGGTCCCATAGATGGCAGGTCACTCGATCTCACTGTTGATCCGCTGTGATTGGTCCCATAGATGGCAGATCACTCGATCTCTCACTGTTGATCCGCTGTGATTGGTCCCATAGATGGCAGATTACTCGATCTCTCACTTTTGATCCGCTGTGATTGGTCCCATAGATGGCAGATCACTCGATCTCTCACTGTTGATCCGCTGTGATTGGTCCCATAGATGGCAGATCTCTCACTGTTGATCCGCTGTGATTGGTCCCATAGATGGCAGATCACTCGATCTCTCACTGTTGATCCGCTGTGATTGGTCCCATAGATGGCAGATTACTCGATCTCTCACTTTTGATCCGCTGTGATTGGTCCCATAGATGGCAGATCACTCGATCTCTCACTGTTGATCCGCTGTGATTGGTCCCATAGATGGCAGATCACTCGATCTCTCACTGTTGATCCGCTGTGATTGGTCCCATAGATTGCAGATCTCTCACTGTTGATCCGCTGTGATTGGTCCCATAGATGGGAGGTCACTCAATCTCTCACTGTTGATCCGCTGTGATTGGTCCCATAGATGGCAGATCTCTCGTTCTCTCACTGTTGATCCGCTGTGATTGGTCCCATAGATGGCAGGTCACTCGATCTCTCACTGTTGATCCGCTGTGATTGGCCCCATAGATGGCAGGTCACTCGATCTCTCACTGTTGATCCGCTGTGATTGGTCCCATAGATTGCAGATCTCTCACTGTTGATCCGCTGTGATTGGTCCCATAGATGGGAGGTCACTCAATCTCTCACTGTTGATCCGCTGTGATTGGTCCCATAGATGGCAGATCTCTCGTTCTCTCACTGTTGATCCGCTGTGATTGGTCCCATAGATGGCAGGTCACTCGATCTCTCACTGTTGATCCGCTGTGATTGGTCCCATAGATGGCAGGTCACTCGATCTCTCACTGTTGATCCGCTGTGATTGGTCCCATAGATGGCAGATCACTCGATCTCTCACTGTTGATCCGCTGTGATTGGTCCCATAGATGACAGATCACTCGATCTCTCACTGTTGATCCGCTGTGATTGGTCCCATAGATGGCAGATCACTCGATCTCTCACTGTTGATCCGCTGTGATTGGTCCCATAGATGGCAGATCACTCGATCTCTCACTGTTGATCCGCTGTTATTGGTCCGATAGATCGCAGATCACTCTATCTCTCACTGTTGATCCGCTGTTATTGGTCCCATAGATAGCAGATCTCTCAATCGGTCCTTGTTTATCCACTATGATGATTCCCACAGATGGCAGATCACCTGATTTCTCAGTGGTAATCCGCTGTCACAGTCCTCATATTTCCCTCCATCTCTCACTGTTGATTTGCTCGGGTGAGATTAGGATCCTGCATTTTTTATGTGTTAATTTATTTTCTCAGGGAAGAAATGGAGACTGAGACGTCGTCCTTTCCAGCGAGACCTCGTGCAGGAGGAGCAGACCCCAGTGCAGATGAGGCTGGACACCTCTGAGGAGCATATACCCAGAACACCCTGGAACCAGTCTGGGCTTCCAAAACCTAGAAACGCCTTCTCTATGGCACGATTAAAAAAAAATCGTCACCTGTCGCTTCACATCTTACATATAGAATCGAGCAGCAGCAGCAGCTCGTACAGAGGGCAGGCAAGCATGACTGTGGTGAGCTGAAGACCCCGCAGCATGGGGTGTGAGACCACCATCCTGGCCACTTAGATTCTCCTGTAAGGAGGAGGTGTAATGTTCTGTTCCTTCTATCGCCACCATCATCGATGTCACAAAGAATCCAGCAACCTCTGCTCCACTCCAGAGAATCTGGACGAGAGGGCGATGTGGGTCCAGTCCACACGGCTGGAGAGTCTGCTTGTGAATGTTTTGGGCCCCGACAGTATACAAGGGGGAGTCCAAAAATTATCCGCTTCCTGGATGTAGAAGTTATTTTAAGGCAGCTCGCCAGCGTTGTTTATTTTACCACTGGCGTGGTGTTACTAATGTAAGTTCCCTGCACCGTGTATCCCAGTTCCCAGCTGCCCTTCTGCAGGTTCTCCAATGTTTGCCGGGCGAGCCAGAGCAACTCTGTGTAAGTCTATGAGAGGCCGAACAAGGGTCTCGTAGAATATCACAAAATGGCGGCGCGGGACCAGAGAGACGCCAGGAAGAGCTGAAGACAGCAGCTAGTGAGTAGAATACTATGATCATGTCCTGGCACCACTCCAGCGCTGAAATAATAAAAGCTGAGGAATGGTGCTTTAATGGAAACCTAACGCCAAAAAAGCTATTAACCTGCAGATATGGGGTTACTAACCTTCCTGGCGCCTGTACTTAGCTGAATGTTGCAGGGAGAAAATTCTTTATTCTCACCAGCAGAATTCAGGTTTCCGACACGGGGTGGCGCTGGTTCAGTCACATACAGAATGGCAGCTGTAACGGCGCTCCTGTCACTGGCGCTTCATTGTGACCAGCTGTCAATCAGGGCCAACGGCGCGGTTACAGCCGCTGGTCTATATACTCAGAGCGGTGACTGTGCCGACACCGCCCCGTGACTGAGACCGGAACGCTGCGGAGGGAATAACGTTTCTTTTCTTCCCCCAGGGTTTGGCGACGTCCAGGTGCCGGGCAGGATAGTAGCGCTATTAACCTGCAGATTTAGTCCATATCGCCAGGTTAATGGTGTTCTCTCTTGTGAAAGATTCCCCTTAATCAACTTTCATAACAGACAATTCTGAATTTTCTTCATAATCTCCCTGGTTTTCAATCACATTTTGTCCGCCAACAAGTGTTGGTGTCTCCGGCTGAGATGGGAGCTCTTCATCGGATGTGAATCATAAACCTTCCAGGGATCCCATCATGATAGTCCATTGGCACCAGATCCAGCCGAAGGAGTTCACTCCCAATATTGTCATCAGTCATGGACGGGCATCCGGCATCATCCTCGTGGTAGACATTGTGCCACCGTCCTGCACGTCTCTTTCCCATCATAAACATTTATTCTTGACAAAACACTTTGTCTACACTGTGTGCAAAGTCTTCACTAAATCTGGCCACCAGACGCCCTCCCGGACCAGAAGCAACAGACCACAAGTGGTGCAGCAGCCATTGTATCTCGCGCCATAGTCACAACAGAAGTGATGTAACCAGTCCAATCCTGCACCACAGTGACGGGAGAAGGTCACTTCAAACCGCTGATTACACAAGTGTTCATGTAACCAGGATGCGGAAAATAATTTTGACTCGCCCTCGTATGTCTATCTACAGTAGTGTTCAGAATACCAGCCGTCCAATATGAGTAACCAGATTGATCGCTGTTTTGGGTATAGATTATATCACCACGTGTCACACAGTTTACCAGTTGGTGCAGGAGATGAGAACCACCAGCCTCCGCATTCATGATCTGCATGTTTCTGAGTCTGTGTCCTAGAATAATGAATTGACAGGGGGTGATCACAATAATAGCAGTGTGGGGTTCAGTCAGTGAGGTCAATCATTCTGTGAAGACAGGTGTGAATCCGATGGCCCTTATGGAAGAAGCCAGGACATGGTGTACATGCATTTCTCCTGGAAAGCCTGAGAAATATGGTTTGTACGACACATTGTTCGGAAGAACGGCGCACTTTGATTAAAAAGTTGATTGTAGAGGGTAAAACTTATAAAGAAGAGCAGACAATGATCGGCCGATCAGCTACAATGATCTCCAATGCTTTATAATGGAAAGCCAAACCGGAGAGACGTGGAAGAAAGCAGAAGACGACCATTGTAATGGATGGAAGAACAGCCGGAATGGCAAAGGATCCACCAGTGATCGTCTCCAGGATGATCACAGTCACATGTTACCAATGATCGGCTCCAGGATGATCACAGTCTCACGTTACCAATGATCGGCTCCAGGATGATCACAGACCGTCTCGCGTTACCAATGATCGGCTGCAGGATGATCACAGACCGTCTCACGTTACCAATGATCGGCTCCAGGATGATCACAGTCTCACGTTACCAATGATCGGCTCCAGGATGATCACAGACAGTCTCACGTTACCAATGATCGGCTCTAGGATGATCACAGACTGTCTCGCGTTACCAATGATCGGCTCCAGGATGATAACAGACCGTCTCGCGTTACCAATGATCGGCTCCAGGATGATCACAGACAGTCTCACGTTACCAATGATCGGCTCTAGGATGATCACAGACAGTCTCACGTTACCAATGATCGGCTGCAGGATGATAACAGACCGTCTCACGTTACCAATGATCGGCTCCAGGATCATCACAGACTGTCTCACGTTACCAATGATCGGCTCCAGGATGATCACAGTCTCACGTTACCTGTGATGGCTCCAGGATGATCACAGACAGTCTCACGTTACCAATGATCGGCTCCAGGATAATCACATACAGTCTCACATTACCAATGATCGGCTCCAGGATGATCACAGACCGTCTCACGTTACCAATGATCGGCTCCAGGATGATCACAGTCTCACGTTACCAATGATCGGCTCCAGGATGATCACAGTCTCACGTTACCAATGATCGGCTCCAGGATGATCACAGTCTCACGTTACCAATGATCGGCTCCAGGATGATCACAGACCGTCTCGCGTTACCAATGATCGGCTGCAGGATGATCACAGACCGTCTCACGTTACCAATGATCGGCTCCAGGATGATCACAGTCTCACGTTACCAATGATCGGCTCCAGGATGATCACAGACAGTCTCACGTTACCAATGATCGGCTCTAGGATGATCACAGACCGTCTCGCGTTACCAATGATCGGCTCCAGGATGATAACAGACCGTCTCGCGTTACCAATGATCGGCTCCAGGATGATCACAGACAGTCTCACGTTACCAATGATCGGCTCTAGGATGATCACAGACAGTCTCACGTTACCAATGATCGGCTGCAGGATGATAACAGACCGTCTCACGTTACCAATGATCGGCTCCAGGATCATCACAGACTGTCTCACGTTACCAATGATCGGCTCCAGGATGATCACAGTCTCACGTTACCTGTGATGGCTCCAGGATGATCACAGACAGTCTCACGTTACCAATGATCGGCTCCAGGATAATCACATACAGTCTCACATTACCAATGATCGGCTCCAGGATGATCACAGACCGTCTCACGTTACCAATGATCGGCTCCAGGATGATCACAGTCTCACGTTACCAATGATCGGCTCCAGGATGATCACAGTCTCACGTTACCAATGATCGGCTCCAGGATAATCACAGACAGTCTCACGTTACCAATGATCGGCTCTAGGATGATCACAGACTGTCTCGCGTTACCAATGATCGGCTCCAGGATGATAACAGACCGTCTCACGTTACCAATGATCGGCTCCAGGATGATCACAGACAGTCTCACGTTACCAATGATCGGCTCTAGGATGATCACAGACAGTCTCACGTTACCAATGATCGGCTCCAGGATGATCACAGACCGTCTCACGTTACCAATGATCGGCTCCAGGATGATAACAGACCGTCTCACGTTACCAATGATCGGCTCCAGGATGATCACAGACAGTCTCACGTTACCAATGATCGGCTCTAGGATGATCACAGACAGTCTCACGTTACCAATGATCGGCTCTAGGATGATCACAGACAGTCTCACGTTACCAATGATCGGCTCCAGGATGATCACAGACCGTCTCAAGTTATCTGTGAGGACTGTGACAGAAGACGCCTGTGTGACGATGATGTCTTACCAAGAATTCACCCAACGTCCCACTGTTAAGGCCTGTTTCACACTTCCGTTTTTGACCATCAGTCAAAATCCGCCGTTTTTTAAAAAAAACGGATCCGCCATTTTTTTTTGGTGGATCCGTTTTTTTCCCCATTGAGTTGCATTACCGTTTTTTTGCAGATCCGCCAAATTTTTTGCGTCCGCCGACATGCCTGGACGGACCGTGCAACGTTTTTTTTGCTGCAGGATCCGCATTTTACATTGTGCATGCCCGGAGAAAGTAAGTCAGCCAGAAATTTAACCCTGAAATTCTTTCTGGCGGACGGAAAGAATTCTCTCTCTCTCTCTTTCTCTCTCTCGGCTGCGGTTCCTTTAAAATTCTTCATTCAACGGATCCGTCAAAAAACCGGTCCGGTGGCATCCGTTCACATCATTTAGCAACGGATCTGCTTTCCGCCATTTTGGCGGATTTTAACTGACACAAAAAAACTGAAGTGTGAAACAGGACTAATAAAGACATGAACTGAAGCGGATACAATGTGTTAAAGAACACATCACCCGGCCTGAAGAGAAATGGAGAGACATTTTAGGGCCTGATGAAAGTAAAATTGTTCTTTTTGGTCCAAGGCCGCAGCCAGTTCATCAGACGACCCCCAAACTCTGCAGCCGCAGTCCACGCTGCAGACCGTGAAGCCTCATGAGATGGCCATGTTTCCCTTACTATGGGGCCGGACCTACTTACCGCACACCAGGGATCATGGACCAGTCTGCAGATATTACAAGACTGGAAGAGATCATGTCGCCTTACACTGAAGAGGATGTGTCCATGAAATGGGGATTCACCAAGACAACGACCCTAAACACACCAGTAAATGGTTCCAGTCCAACATAATTGAGGTTATGGAGCATCCGGCCCGATCCCCGGACCTTAATCTGATAGGACACTTGTGGGGCGACATTAAAAATGCCATTTCTGAGGAAAAGTCAACAAATGCCAAAAACTAGTGTGATTCCGTCCAAGCATCCTGGGCTGGAATAACAGGTGACAGCGGCCAGAAGTTGGAGACTCCATGACACATAGACGTGAAGAAGATCTAAAAAACTGTGGGTAACAACTAAACATCAGGTCAGTGATTCACAGGATAAATCCACAAAGAACACATAGTGTGAGTCTGTAAAGACAAATGCAGACGCGGTTTATTAGGACGGACAATGGTCGGTATTTGTCATCTTCTGTGACGTCGTTATAAATCATCTACAGAACAGCGAGCGACGTTCCTGATGCTGGAAATCAGGACTAGGAGAGGGATTGGGTGATAACTCGCGTTCTCATCGCACGGCTGCGATTCTGAACACTGCTGTATGTACATAATATCATATATGGGGAGATTTGCTATGAAGGGGTGCCACATTTATGTTTAGAATACTTATGAAGTTTGTGGAGAAAAAGACTTCTGCATCGGCTTTATAATTTGTGTGTGACTTGATATTGGTGAAATGTAGAACCTCAAAGGCCACAGAGACTTGGGCTCATCTTCTGCCAGTCTTGGGTTACGATAAGTTTTGGCCGGAAATATTGAATTGCAAACAATGTGATGAATGATTGTGATCTTCTGGGGACAGGGATCATGGGAGAGTTGTGACACTGTGGGTGAGAGCGTTCCATCACCTTTAATCCCTACCATCAAGTATCCTCTGAACATCTTGTGTGTCTTCACCCGCCACCATGACCCATCCAGCAGCAGATTATTATTACACCTTAGTTCACCTCTAATAAATGATTTTTTTTCTGTGATTGGAATCAGAGTCACCAGATGATCTCACAAACACAGTCAGTGATACAGAGCAATCAGGGTCGACCGTTTCATCTTATCTTGCAGTAACGGGGTCTTGGGTTTGGATCGGACCTGAGGACACGTCTTATTCTGGGGTGTTGCCATTGGCTCCAGTGGGTGAAGTCATCATCTGATAAGCACACAGGCTAGAAAGAATTCCTCCACCTCACAGTCCAGTTTCAATCCATGTTCACAAGGCAGCAATCAGAGGCCGGATATAGTAATGTAAGGACACGTGCTTACCACACTGCTGAACTCTTCTGGGACGCTGTAAGTTACAGCTCAGCTTCCAGGCCAGAGCCACGTCCATCGCATGGCGACGTTGATCTCAGCTTCTCCAGGGCAAGGTGTGTGAAGCAGAGATGCCACTATGTTTTGTGACCTTTTCAAACCGCTGTTTTCATAAGGTTAAGATACTGATGAATCAATAAGTCACCTAAAAAGAAACGAATGTGGAGTAAAAGGCACCAAGAAGACATGGCTATAATTACAGGTGGGTCTCCAGCTCTTCAGGCCAAGGTATTGAAGGGGCAGAGGATCCTGATGTCACTGAACATGGCTGGTAGATCCATAGTGAAAGATTCACCTTCACGGGAAAGTTTAGTGGATGAGACATCATATCTGCTGAACATATCAAGTGTAATGGGACAGTTACCTTAACCCCTTAGTGACAGAGCCAGTTTGCAGCTTAATGACCGGGCCAGTTTTTACAATTCTGACCACTGTCCCTTTATGAGGTTATAACTCTGGAACGCTTTAACGGATCCCACTAATTCTGAGATTGTTTTTTTTTTGTGACATATTGTACTTCATGTTAGTGGTAAAATTTCTTCGATAAGTCTTGTGTTTATGTATGAAAAAAAACGAAATATAGCGAAAATTTTTATAATTTTGCAATTTTCAAACTTTAAATTTTTATGCCCTTAAATCAGAGAGATGTGTCACGCAAATTTCTTAATAAATAACATTTCCCACATGTCTACTTTACATCACCACAATTTTGGAAGCAAATTTTTTTTTTGTTAGGAAGTTATAAGGGTTAAAAGTTGAGCAGCGATTTCTCATTTTTACAACAAAATTTACAAAACCATTTTTTTTTTTAGGGACCACATCATATTTAAAGTCATTTTGAGGGGTCTATATGGCAGAAAATACCCAAAAGTGACACCATTCTAAAAACTGCACCCCTCAAGGTGCTCAAAACCACATTCAAGAAGTTTATTAACCCTTTTCGTTCTTCACAGGATCTAAAGCAATGTGGAAAGAAAAAAATAACATTTAACTTTTTTTTTGCAAAAAAATTAATTTAGAACAAATTTTTTTTATTTTCACAAGTGTTAGAAAAGAAAATGAACCAAAAAATTAGTTGTGCAATTTCTCCTGAATACGCTGATACCACATATGTGGGGGTAAACCACTTTTTCTGCGCACAGCAGGGATTGGAACGGAAGGAGCGCCGTTTGACTTTTTCAACGCAGAATTGGCTGGATTTGAGATCTGACGCCATGTTGCATTTAGAGAGCCTCTGATGTGCCTAAACAGTGGAAACCCCCCACAAGTGACACCATTTTGGAAACGACCCTCCAAGGAACTTATCTAGATGTCTGGTGAGCACGTTGAACCTCCAAGTGCTTCACAGAAGTTTATAACGTAGAGCTGTGAAAATAAAAAATCCTTTTTTTTTTCCACAAAAATGATTTTTTTGCCCCCAAATTTTTATTTTTACAAGGGTAACAGGAGAAATTAGACCCTCAAAGTTGTTGTGCAATTTGTCCTGAGTACGCCCATACCCCATATGTAGGAGTAAACCACTCTTTAGGCGCACGGCAGAGCTCAGAAGGGAAGGAGCGCCGTTTGACTTTTTCAATGCAGAATTGGCTGGAATTGAGATCGGACGCCATGTCACGTTTGGAGAGCCCCTGATGTGCCTGAACATTGGAAACCCCCCACAAGTGACCCCATTTTGGAAACTAGACCCCCTAAGGAACTTATCTAGATGTGTGGTGAGCACTTTGATCCCCCAAGTGCTTCACAGAAGTTTATAACGCCCGGGCGTGAAAATAAAAATTTTCTTTTTCTCAAAAATGATCTCTTAGCCCACTATTTTTTATTTTCCCAAGGGTAACAGGAGAAATTGGACCCCAAAAGTTGTTGTGCAATTTGTCCCGAGTACGCTGACACCCCATATGTGGGGGGAACCACTGTTTGGGGTCATGGGAGAGCCTGGAAGGGAAGGAGCGCCATTTTGAATGCAGACTTTGATGGAATGTTCTGGAGGCGTCATGTTGCGTTTGCAGAGCCCCTGATGTGCCTAACAGTAGAAACTCCCCACAAGTGACCCCATTTTGGAAACTAGACCCCCCAATGAGCTTATCTAGATGTGTGATGAGCACTTTGAACCCCCAAGTGCTTCACAGAAGTTTATAAAGGCAGAGCCGTGAAAATAAAAAATCATTCTAAGGCTAGTTTCACACCAGCGTACAGGCGAGGTGCGGAGGGCTGCAGACTATGCAGCTCCGCCCACAGCCGCACCTCCTCCCACCTCGGCATGCGTACCCTATCTTTTGCATTAGGTATGCAGGCTGTGCCGATGTATGCGGATGCCTCCGCATGCGTCATTTTGACGGTGCGGCGACCTGCATCGAACGCAACGTTGCATTTTGGTGTGGTCGCCGCACCGTCAAAACGACACATGCGGAGGCATCCGCATACATCGGCATCACTGCATACCTAATGCAAAAGATAGGGTACGCATGCCGAGGTAGGCGGAGCTTATGGGAGGAGGTGCGGCTGTGGGCGGTGCTGCACAGAGGAAGTCTGCAGCCCTCCGCACCTCAGGCATACGCTAGTGTGAAACTAGCCTTACCCTAATTCTAAGGGGCTGTGCACACGTTGCGGATTCTGCTGCGGATCTGCAGCGGATTTGGCCCTGCAGATCCGCAGCAGTTTCTGCAGCATTGTACAGTACCTTCATTTTCTATGGAAAATGAAAAATGCAATGCACACGCTGCGGATTTTTCTGTGCAGATTTGCTGCGGTTTGACACCTGCTCCATTACAGGTGTCAAACCGCAGGGGAAAAATGCAGGCTAATCTGCAATCTGCAGGTAAAATGCAGGTTATTTGACCTGTGGATTTAGCCAAATCTACGCGGAAAAATCCGCAGCAGAATCCACAGTGTGTGCACACACCCTAACCCTAAGGGTGTGTGCACACGCTGCGTAATGCTCTGCAGATTTTTCCCCACGGATTTGAGAAAAACCGCAGGTAAATCCGCAGGTTAAAAGATCTGCGGATTATCTGCAGTTTTGCCTGCGGATTTCCCCTGCGCTTTGACACCCTGTCATTGAGCAAGTGCCAAACCGCAGCAGAATCCGCACAAAGAATTGACATGCTGCGGATTTGAAACCGCAGCAAATCCACGCGGAAAAATCTGCAGCATGTGCACAGCTGATTTCATTTTAGATAGATTAGAATGGTACTGTACACCTGCGGATCCGCAGGACAAAATCTGCGGATGCGCAGCAGAATGCAGCGTGTGCACACACCCTAATTCTAACCCTAACCCCAACCCTAACGAAAAATTTAAAAAAAAAAATAAATTATTATGTATTAGTGTGTGTGTGCGTTTTTTACTTTTTTTTTATTTTGATCACTGCGATACTTTATCACAGTGATCAAAATAAATGTATGGAATCTGCTGTTCGGCAGATTCCAGGCGGGCGCACTGCGCATGAGCCGCCCGCCATTTTCCAAGATGGCGGCGCCCACCGGAGCCCAGGACCACCGGAGGGGACCCAGGACCATCGGTGAATATAAGGGGGGATCGGGGACCCTATTTCTCCTCTGATGTGCGATCACATCAGAGGAGAGAGAAATTTACCTGAAAATCGCGGCTTTTTTTGCGGTCGCCGTTAGGGTTAATAACGGCGATCGCAAAAACGGAGTTGGTAAAATCCGACCAGATTCATGTTCTCTGGGGTCTCGGCTACCCCTGGCAGCCGAGACCCCGGAGAAAATCCGACACTGGGGGGCTCTATTCACTTAAATCACAGCGCCGTTAATTAAGGGCGCTGTGGTTTATGTACCCTTAATGACCGCCGTTAATAGGCGTATCAGCGGTCGTTAAGGGGTTAAGGCCCAGAAATATTTGGGCAGTGACAAGTTTTACCATTCTAGATGTTTGCCACAACATGTTCAAGATCCAGCCCTATAACCAAATAGAATAAATTAATTTGCGCTGATTACATGTGCTGGACTGAAAGGACAGGAATATGGTAAAAATGGTTAAGCTTCAATAAACATATACATTGATCAAATAAAATAATGCGATATTGGCTTCTAAATCTTCATGAACACCATAAAGCACAGGAGTGAAGCAGACGAGGTGTTTACCTAAAGATCCTAGGTGAGGATCCGGTCTGTAAAGTGCTCTAATGCATATATGGAGAGTTCCAAAGAGATGAGCCAAGTGCCATGGTTACTAATATGAACGAAGGTAACTTTGGCAGTAAGCTTACTGAGAGCAAAAGCGCTGTCCCGGCCGGTGACAGGTGCTCTAATGCGGTGTCCGGCGGTGCTCGTGTCAGCGTGCGGCTGCTTACAGGACCTGCCTGACGTCTTCAGTCATGTGACACTAGCGGTCATGTGGTATACTCCGGTTGAATACGGGAAGCAAACGATCAATCCTACGCGTTTCGGAAATCTTTTTGGTTTCCTGCCAATAGCCGCTGGTCAAGAAAAGTATAGAAAGAACACCGTGAGCACAACTCAAGATGGTGCTAAGGTTAGGTTCCCAAACCGTTAAAGCAACAAATATGAACCTAGCACTCAACTTAAAGGTATTTGTAAGGCGGTTTATTGTAGTACACGAAAAAAGACATTTCGGTCAATGTGACCTTCTTCAGTTACGTGTGGTATATAGATTGTGTAGAGCTTATAGGCATCTATCAGAAAGGACGATGGTGCTTTAGGCATTGAGGAGAATGATCTCTCTAAGGTAATGAGATTGTCAGTATATAGGAGAGGGGCATGGCCGGTGGACACTGCATCTGGAGGCACGTTTGCCCCTCTCCTATATACTGACAAGCTCAGTAACTGAAGGTCACATTGACCGAAACGTCTTTTTTCGTGTACTACAATAAACCGCCTTACAAATACCTTTAAGTTGAGTGCTAGGTTCATATTTATAGCCACTGGTCAAGTCAAGAGTGTAGAAATATGCAGCTGAGCCAAGAGCCGTGATGGATTCTTTAATCCGTGGAAGAGGATAGGTGTCTTTGTGCGTAACGCTGTTCAACCTTCTGTAGTCAACACAAAACCTGATGTTACCATCCTTCACCAGGACGATTGGTGCAGCCCATGGGCTTTGACTTTCTCGAATGACTTTAGAATCTTTCATCTCCTTTAACAGCGTTTTTACTTGCTGATAGCACGAGGTACTGGACGGTGTCTTTCCTTGATAGGAGGATGATGACCTCTTTGGATTCTGTGTTGTATCAGGGATGTCCTGCCAAAGTCAAGTGGGTGTTTGCTGAAAGCTTGGCTGTGTCGTTTAGCAACTTTGGTGACACCCTGGATGTGTTCGATGGGAGAGTTAGCATCCCCAACATTAAGTTCATTCCACCAGAAGGTAAGTGGGTGTATTAGAGCCCTTGGGAGCGGCTTTCATCAACTTTTGATGAGCTAGTGTCTCGGCATTTAGGTTTTCTTCAGGATCAAAGCTGTACAGTTGAGCAACTGAATTAAACTTGTATAGCTCGATGGGTGCATCATTCAGGTTGATTAGCTGTACTGGTACTTTACCATTTGAGACAGTGACGATACTTCTGGCAGCTTTTATCAAGGGCTATCAATTGGGATGGAGTCGAGAAGTGCTTCATAGTCTTCGTTGTTAATTCCTGGTCGGGCTCGGCACCAGACTAAAGTCTTGCTGTTGGCCGACAAGGCAACTGGTCGTGCGTCGGTGATATGCACACGGCAGATCTCACCTTTCCAGTTGGCAAACTTCTGTTAGGCGCCGGGCACTTTGATGGTCCGTTGAACAGCTTTCCTGTAAGGGGGAGAAGCAGAAGGGAGAGAAGCATGCAAGGCAGCGAGCAATTCAGGAAACACATGACTCATAACATTCATGCCAGCACTACTGCTGTTGTATCTCCATTAACCTCAGTAACGATTACACCTTGACCTGGTAACTTACGATCCCCAATTTGGATAATAGGTTCCCAGTAGCCTAGCTGGGGAACAGATTGACCATTACTCGCAATCACACGTAACTTCGCTATGCCCACTGGATTCAGAATATCATAGTCTCAATTCTTCACAAAAGTTCGGCGGTCAATGGTGGTAACTTGTCAACCAGTGTCTAACAAAGCTTCCAAGGTTACACCATCAATCCATATGGTTATATACGGGCATTTGGAGACAAACTGGGAGACCCATTGTGACGGTCCCTCTGGGCCTTTGGATTCACCTCCCAAGGGGCAGCCCTCGGCCTCAGGGGTGACCCGTTTAACTTATAGCATTGATACTTATAGTGCCCAGGACGCTCACAATAAGTACAGTAGACACAATCTCCAGATGGAAGCCCTCCATCACCTGGGCGACTAGAACGTGGTTTTGGGGACACTGCCCGACTTACGGATGACTCGCTTGGTGCAGGGGATTGGCTTTTTAGTTACTTTAAGGCTTGGCATACAGAGTCAAGGACTTGAACAAGTGCATCTGTGGTAATAGGAGTATGACCGAGAGTAGAGGCTGGTCCGTACTGTGTGGCCTACATAAATGGAGCAGGTGAAGGTGGAGATACAGTGGATATTCTGGCACCCGGGTCTAGAGAACAAGGAGCAGGAGCATAGCTGGGACAAGGTGAGTCATTACCCACTACCCGCAAGGCTAGAGCTTTAAAGTCTAAGAAAGTCATGCTGGTGTTTTGTGCTGCTAGCACGCGGAGTTGACTTTGTTCAAGTCTGGAATCCACACCTTCTATGAATCTGTCAGTGATTATGTTTTCTGTAACAGCAGGATCTAGATTGTCTATTTGCTGTAAAGCCCTGTATGCAGACTGAAGGGCTAATGTGTAGTCCCGGAGGGTCTCACCTGGTTCCTGACGGTTGTAAAATTTTAGACTAACCTCGGTAGGCGACTGGCGCTCAAATTCTATTCTCAGGCGGGTGAGGATCTGTTCTACGCTGGTCTTTTCAGTAGATGGCCAGGAACGGACTTCTTCAGCTGCTGGACCTTCAAGCTGAACCAAGAGAAGTTGTACCCGCTGAAGGGGAGAAAGAGAGAAGAGTTCAAGCGTGTACATTAGTTTTTCTTTGAACCCAGCAAGTGTATGGGGATCTCCTCTGTAGATTGGGAGACTAGAGGTTCCTATGAAGAATGGCATGACAGGGGCTGGAAGTGGGTTGTCAGCATTAGCCTGTGAAACTGGAAACACTAGCTGATGACGATGATGGTGTAGCGTTAGTGGACCCTGCCTGGTCATTATGAAGAGGGTCAGACATTTTGGTGTTAATACCGGTACTGTCTCTTTAAGAATAAGGACGACACTAACTTGAAGAAATGCACAATTATACAGCAACACAGTTGGTGAAATGGAAGGCTTCCCCTCTTGAATATAGCACTGCTGGAAACGAGAATTTGCACTTATCTGTATGACTTGAGAGGCAGGAGAGGAGAGAAGCTGTTGCAGAAGTCGGTCACAGTGTGTGCAAAACAGGCAGGCGCCGTCCAGCCATGAGAAACACAAGGATCACAGCTCTTGGCTTCACGCACAAATACAAGCAGCAAGACAGTCTTTAGCAGTATTCACTAGCAAGAAAGAGGTTAATGAGCAGTGCTGGGACTTGTAGTGCAGTAACAGTAAACAGGCACAGGGGAGTAGATCCTGTTCGTGACACCATTTTTTCAGCCTTGTAATGACCAGGCCGAACGTTCCCTGCTATCCACCCCCACACGGTGTCCACAGCC
Organism: Dendrobates tinctorius; assembly: GCF_039654945.1. Classification (NCBI taxonomy): domain Eukaryota; kingdom Metazoa; phylum Chordata; class Amphibia; order Anura; family Dendrobatidae; genus Dendrobates; species Dendrobates tinctorius. Next base: position 2,246,339 of record NW_027361846.1, read on the forward strand.
GAAGGAATTATGACACACACCGGTCCCGGGGATAACACTTGCTTTTACTTCAGTAACGGGAATTATAACTTGGAACAAATAAGGAACAGTCTTTCATGGGTCGTCCACGACAATTACAGTTCACACGTAGATGCTGAGATGTGATTGGGGTCTGGAGCGTTAAGAGCACTGGACAGCGTCTTTTGGTATTTTACAGAGGGAGGTAGACGCAGCAATTAGAGGTCACAGACCTGTACTCGGGGTTATCTCCACAGTGTGTCATGGCACGTGCACAAGTACTTATAGGTGAATGCAGAAACTGTGGTGAATCCTGTCAGCAATACTTTAGATGTGGTGAATCCTGTCAGCAATACTTTAGATGCGGTGAATCCTGTCAGCAATAGAATGATGTCTGTACAGGTTAGAGGGAACTTAGGCTTTTACGCCTGCAGGAGATCTTGAGGTAAAAACCTCCTCGACGTGTGTTTTGCTCTCCCTGAAGGCATCCCTCAGACTAAAGAACATTCTAGATTTGCCTGGAAAAACAGCTCCTCCTATTGACCATGTGACTAGGAGCTGGCCAGTAGGAGACCAAATTCACATCTCAGATCCTTACAAAACAATAATTAGAACACAGCAAACGAGAAACGCATCTTAAATGAAGGTGACGAGAAATGGAGAATTACAGCTCACAAATAAGGTAGAGGGCCAGTTAGAGAGTGAGCAGGAGTGTACAGAAGCTACTCACAATTCAGGATTACTTAAAGGGACAGACACACTCTGGATGGGGCACTACACACGGCAAAGCTAACAGCTTGAACTTCACCATCTTCAATCTACTTATAACCTTTATTTCTGTATCACAAACGCTTTACGCATAGCTACACATGGCAGCAGTTCATAGAAAACTGTCAAAAGTTACCAAGTTTACGATGAACAATTAAAGCAAAACTAATGACGCCCCTGCTCTCCAGAGCTTAGTCTACAATGAGGCGGCGGTGACGCCAATTACAGGGGCTTATTTACACTGATGGCACAACCATCTGGAGGAAAGCTGGGGTAGATAAAGGCTGCATGAGCCTTATGGGTACAGTAGAGTTTGATGGTGAATTATGAGTAGCAGAGAATAAACTATAGATAGGACTTTGATTAGGGAATGTGACAGGCCGCCCTAAATACTCCTAATTTCATGGGGGACGAAGGGTAAGAGGCGAGTCATCTAGGTAGGCGAGCTCAGGGGTGTTACCACCTTTGTGTGTCTCAGAGTTTGGAAGTTGTGAGAGGCCACGAGAATCGGCTAGAGATAGAAGCAGGTGGAGGTGTTGAAGTCGCCCATGATAAGGGTTGTCAATTCTGAGGACATGACGCGTGGCCGCAACGCATACAAGTGATCAAGGAAGTGGGTGGGTGAGCCTGGGGGCCGGTATGTGACTGCTACTCTGAGGGGATGGTGTGAACCTCAAAAAAAGAATGGCGTCTAACCTGTATTTAGCTTTTCTTTTTAAAAAAAAAAAACAGGATTGGTGGTGGCAGCGAGGAGTGTGGGGTTATCGTTGAGTTAGCAGTGATTGTACGGTGGGATATACACATTCATTCCCTGCGTTGTCATCCGGAGGTGTATATGCAGCACGCTCACTATTAGTTTCCGATAGCTAAGTATTGCAAACAGCCTGCGACCTCCTCGGATGATCGTCGCCCAATCAGGTCATTGTCTGGACTATAGGGGCCATCTCAGAGCTCTCCAAAGATCACAGCGGGTGGTTCTGCACAGCACGGTGGCTCAGCGCTGGGGTCCTGGGTTCAAATCCCACCAAGGACAAAATCTGCAAGGAGTTCTCCCCATGTTTGCGTGGGTTTCCTCCGGGTACTCCGGTTTCCTCCCACATTCCAAAGACATACCGATAGGGAATGTAGATTGTGAGCCCTAATGGGGACAGCGATGATAATGTCTGTAAAGCGCTGTGGAATATGACAGCGCAATATAAGCAAAGCATAATAAATAAATACCAGCCCAAAATAATTGATAGAATGTGGCCTGCTTCATGTAGCACGGCAGTAATAGAAAAAAAATAGATTTGTTACTGTGGACGAACCTCGGATACAGCAGAATCTGAGCACTAAAGAATTACAACCCGAGATGTGGCCGAATTTCCGGAGAACGGTAGTAACAGAACAAATTTGTATTTTATCATGTGTACCCCTGTATGGAGGACAATATGTGCAGCAAAGAATGAAAAGATGAAACCTAGTCTGTTTTTGGTAGTGCGATAGTAAGAAAACCAATTTTGATTTTATCATGTGTACCCCTGTATGGAGACCAGTATCAGCACCCAAAGATTTCAAACTGTCATCTAGCCTGCGGTGTAACGTTACTAACAGAAAAAAGTGTTTTCCCCTTCTGAGAGCAGCACCTGAGGGAGGGTATCCACCCATCAAAGGACAGGAAACCTACTGAATAAAAACGCGGTACCGCTCCTCCGCATCAGTTGGTTTCCCGTCCTTGAGGGAACCAAATGGAAGGTATGCGGTCTTACCAGGAAGGTGTTCAGGACGGGATTCCTCCTGTGCAGGGATCGCGATCCACCATCCAGGAGGCTGGTGCAGCGCCGTGCAGGCAGGGACCTCTTCAGGAAACATCAACAGCCGATACGAGGTCCCTGGTGTGTGCCCGCCGGGGCTACAGGGGCACCCTGGGCGGAATGCGCTGGGACATACTTCTGGGGTTGCCCACACGCGGGGTGTGGGACTGGAGCTTCTGGCGCACCCCACCGACAAGTGCCAGGTCTGCGCATGATGCTGCTGGTGATATCTGGCACATCCTGACATTGCAGCATACCGGAGATTGACGGCCATCCGGGACAGTGCATGCGCAGGACTGGCTGAGGCTCCCTGGATTTGAAAAGGTAAAGGTGTCCTGAGCGGGGTGGTATCGGAGGAGGTGTAGCTGGACACTCCCTACTTAAAGGAAAATATCCAAGAAGGTGGAAGCCTCGCAGCAATGGATCCTCAGGAGACACAGCAGCAGGCACCACCACCACAGTAAGCCCCACAGAAACATCAGCGGCAGTAGTGTCACTGCCAGGGATGCAGCAGTGGCAGTCGGGCAAGTGGAGGCAAGACCAGGCAGAGGACAAAGGCTGGTCAGGAGTCCACCACCTTCAGAGGAGAACGTTCGTGTGAACCAACTTTGCCTTCAGTTCCAGGAAGACCCATGAAGTGTGGCGCCAAATGAAATAACAGACTGTGCGCTGTGGAGAAATACCTTATTCAACACATACACAAAGCAGCTGTGCTCCCACTGCATTCGGAGGACCATCTCGGAGGAAATCCTCAGGTTCGCTACAGATTTGAAATCCATAATAAGATATGAGCTCCAGGACACGTTGAAGCAGCTGATAGGACAGAAATAGAAAAGGAGACTGAATCAGCAGGAGTATTGCTTGGGTGAATCAGTAACCGTGGAGGATAACGACGTCTCGGACTACTCTTCCGGCTCCTCCTCTTCCTCCTCCAATAGTGGCACATGGGGTAGACCATGTTTCCTGGCGGAAGACACCGGCTGGTGAAGGCCAGTACCATTCGTCCTGAAGAGCTAGCAATCAAACCTTTATGTAAAATGGCAGTGACACAGGTATGTGAAGCAGATTAATTCACATGCGAGGATTCTCTTTCTGTCCAGGTGACTGCAGAGGACGTCTGTTGTCCCCAGAGAGACAGGAAAAGACCTGATTAGGGTCTGAAGTGGATCAAAAAAGAAATAGCCCCCTTTACAAAGAGCCACGGGGACCGTGCAATGAGCGAGCAGACAGTATGGCTCCAGGAGAAAATATGGAAGATTGGGTGTTCTATACATCCAATATTAATGAGACGTCCATTGTTGGCACCGGGACAACTGGGCAATCATACACCTATTGTGTCCTAATTATAACCCCTACCAGAAGGCCCTGAAAAACTCGGCTTATACACAAGTATATACGGTTAAAGAAAAAAAAAAAAAGAATGAGGCGCAAAGGAAAAACTGCAAAAATCAGTGTGAGATAGTGCTCACTGAATGTGTTGGGGGACACTCACTTGGCTGCAGGATTAAGGCACACAGGACCGATTTTCCATTTAAAACAGTCTATTCGGTTTATTTAGACACAGCATAAACATCATGATGTACAGTCCATTTCTTTACATTAACAGAACCTGTTATGAGCACCAGTCTGTTCCAATAGCAGAAACACCAGTCTGCCTTTCCTACAACCCCCTTGTCTGAGGTTACCTTCCAGGAGCTCTGCTCCACACACTGACTTCTTGTCAGTCCTGACTTCCAGGGAAACATCCTTACTGGGATCACTGACCCATGCGATGACTTGCTCGACAAGCTCAACCCCGTCCGTTCCAGACCCTCAGAAGGACGGTAGCTTCCCCAAAGCAGTTAGCCACCACAGACTCTGCAGGTACATGATCTCCACCATGTGCTTTCCAGGAAACCTGTCCTCTTGCAGGACCTTCCAACAGAGACCATGCGAACAAACAGTCTAATTATATTCTATGAGACACACCCATTGATGGGAGGTGTGTGGTTAGTCAGACCCGCCCAGCTCTCCGGCTAACCCTGCAAGGCAAGCCCAGTCCCTTATAAACTAAGCAAGGCTCGTGGAACTACAGGTCCCAGAGCAACATTCCAGGCTTACAGCGCAGAGGACCTCCGCCTCTGCGACACATACCGGTAATTCACAATAACGCCGGTCATTGTCTCACAACAGACCTAAAAGGCAATAATCAAAATCACCCAGAGTGCGTAGATTGTGGATCAATTCATCCTTGGAAGACAAAGATCTAAACCGAAGCCCCGATTGTAACCGGAGAACAAGGACATAAATTCCGGATGTTAATAAGGACACCTCCCTTGTAGCTGCATCACCTGCACAGAGATCCGAGCAGACCTGAATACAGAAGAATCCCAATCTTGGAAATAAGTACATGGTGTGAGGATTATATTCCAGCCAGGACACAAGAATACAAACTACCAGTACGGAAACCCAGTATATGCTTCACGTACTGGGGAAGAGCAGCAACATAACAGCACAGAGGTGGTGGTGGTAGCAGCATGCCATGTTTTCAGATGCATTGCTCCTCAGGTCAGGATGACAGAAGATCCCTGCGGCCATACACGGACCACACACACACACACACACACACCAGCAGGACTCAGCCAATAGAGTGGATGTCCCTCCGACCATACAGACATCACCGGGACTCAGCCAATAGAGAGGATGTCCCTGCGACCACACACACACACATCACCGGGACTCAGCCAATAGAGAGGACGTCCCTGCGACCATACAGACATCACCGGGACTCGGCCAATAGAGAGGATGTCCCTGAGACCATACAGACATCACCGGGACTCAGCCAATAGAGAGGACATCCCTGCGACCATACAGACATCACCGGGACTCAGCCAATAGAGTGGATGTCCGTGCGACCATACAGACATCACCGGGACTCAGCCATTAGAGAGGATGACCCTGTGACCATACAGACATCACCGGGACTCAGCCAACAGAGAGGATGTCCCTGAGACCATACAGACATCACCGGGACTCAGCCAATAGAGAGGATGTCCCAGAGACCATACAGACATCACCGGGACTCAGCCAATAGAGAGGATGTCCCTGCGACCACACACACACACATCACCGGGACTCAGCCAATAGAGAGGACGTCCCTGCGACCATACAGACATCACCGGGACTCGGCCAATAGAGAGGATGTCCCTGAGACCATACAGACATCACCGGGACTCAGCCAATAGAGAGGACATCCCTGCGACCATACAGACATCACCGGGACTCAGCCAATAGAGTGGATGTCCCTGTGACCATACAGACATCACTGGGACTCGGCCAATAGAGAGGATGTCCCTGCGACCATACAGACATCACCGGGACTCAGCCAATAGAGTGGTTGTCCCTGCGACCATACAGATAACACCAGGACTCAGCCAATAGAGAGGATGTCCCTGCGACCACACACACACATCACCGGGACTCAGCCAATAGAGAGGACGTCCCTGCGACCATACAGATAACACCAGGACTCAGCCAATAGAGAGGATGTCCCTGCGACCACACACACACATCACCGGGACTCAGCCAATAGAGAGGACGTCTCTGCGACCATACAGACATCACCGGGACTCAGCCAATAGAGTGGATGTCCCTGCGACCACACACACACACACACACATCACTGGGACTCAGCCAATAGAGTGGATGTCCCTGCGACCACACACACACACATCACCGGGACTCAGCCAATAGAGAGGATGTCCCCGCGACCATACAGACATCACCGGGACTCAGCCAATAGAGAGGACGTCCCTGCGACCACACACACATCACCGGGACTCAGCCAATAGAGAGGATGTCCCTGCAACCATACAGACATCACTGGGACTCAGTCAATAGAGAGGATGTCCCTGAGACCATACAGACGTCACCAGGACTCAGCCAATAGAGAGGATGTCCCTGCGACCATACAGACATCACCGGGACACAGCCAATAGAGTGGATGTCCGTGCGACCATACAGACATCACCGGGACTCAGCCAATAGAGAGGATGTCCCTGCGACCATACAGACATCACCGGGACTCAGCCAATAGAGAGGACGTCCCTGCGACCATACAGACATCACCGGGACTCAGCCAATAGAGTGGATGTCCCTGCGACCACACACACACACACACACACACACACATCACTGGGACTCAGCCAATAGAGTGGATGTCCCTGCGACCACACACACACATCACCGGGACTCAGCCAATAGAGAGGATGTCCCCGCGACCATACAGACATCACCGGGACTCAGCCAATAGAGAGGACGTCCCTGCGACCACACACACATCACCGGGACTCAGCCAATAGAGAGGATGTCCCTGCAACCATACAGACATCACTGGGACTCAGTCAATAGAGAGGATGTCCCTGAGACCATACAGACGTCACCAGGACTCAGCCAATAGAGAGGATGTCCCTGCGACCATACAGACATCACCGGGACACAGCCAATAGAGTGGATGTCCGTGCGACCATACAGACAGCACCGGGACTCAGCCAATAGAGAGGATGACCCTGTGACCATACAGACATCACCGGGACTCAGCCAATAGAGTGGATGTCCCTGCGACCATACAGACATCACCGGGACTCAGCCAATAGAGAGGATGTCCCTGAGACCATACAGACATCACCGGGACTCAGCTAATAGAGAGGATGTCCCTGAGACCATACAGACATCACCGGGACTCAGCCAATAGAGAGGATGTCCCTGCGACCACACACACACACACATCACCGGGACTCAGCCAATAGAGAGGACGTCCCTGCGACCATACAGACATCACCGGGACTCGGCCAATAGAGAGGATGTCCCTGAGACCATACAGACATCACCGGGACTCAGCCAATAGAGAGAACATCCCTGCGACCATACAGACATCACTGGGACTCAGCCAATAGAGTGGATGTCCCTGCGACCATACAGACATCACTGGGACTCAGCCAATAGAGTGGATGTCCCTGCGACCATACAGACATCACTGGGACTCAGCCAATAGAGTGGTTGTCCCTGCGACCATACAGATAACACCAGGACTCAGCCAATAGAGAGGATGTCCCTGCGACCATACAGACATCACCGGGACTCCGCCAATAGAGTGGATGTCCGTGCGACCATACAGACATCACCGGGACTCAGCCAATAGAGTGGATGTCCGTGCGACCATACAGACATCACCGGGACTCAGCCAATAGAGAGGATGACCCTGTGACCATACAGACATCACCGGGACTCAGCCAATAGAGTGGATGTCCCTGCGACCATACAGACATCACCGGGACTCAGCCAATAGAGAGGATGTCCCTGAGACCATACAGACATCACCGGGACTCAGCCAATAGAGAGGATGTCCCTGAGACCATACAGACATCACCGGGACTCAGCCAATAGAGAGGATGTCCCTGCGACCACACACACACACACACACACACACACACACACATCACCGGGACTCAGCCAATAGAGAGGACATCCCTGCGACCATACAGACATCACTGGGACTCAGCCAATAGAGTGGATGTCCCTGCGACCATACAGACATCACTGGGACTCGGCCAATAGAGAGGATGTCCCTGCGACCATACAGACATCACCGGGACTCAGCCAATAGAGTGGTTGTCCCTGCGACCATACAGATAACACCAGGACTCAGCCAATAGAGAGGATGTCCCTGCGACCACACACACACACGCATCACCGGGACTCAGCCAATAGAGAGGACGTCCCTGCGACCATACAGACATCACCGGGACTCAGCCAACAGAGAGGATGTCCCCGCGACCACACACACATCACCGGGACTCAGCCAATAGAGAGACTGGGTCCGGTTTGCTCTGGTTTTTATCTGCACACTGGTGTAATTCACTTCGGAAATACTCTGGTCGATTCCCATCATTTACACAACCAATGGAAATTAACCAAAAAGCTCAAAGGAACAGAGTACACGATTCGCACCAAATTTATTGTTTTGAGCACTTTGTTTTCTCAAGAGTCGCAAAATGCAAATTCGATTAATCAATGCATCTTATCGATAAATCACATCGAGAGTCTGAGAATTTCACTAGGACTTTGCTGGTATAAACCAGGAGCTTGATGTAGGACACACATGAGGTTCACATCTGATGTGACTGCAGAAGGGCTGGGAAACTAGACCACCGATGTCAGTGCCGGAGCATCATATGGCACCTACGGCTCTGGCACCAATCGTCTGCACGTATCGCCTGTTTGACTGGTCATGCTCATGGAAGACCTTGCTGTGATTTTAGCAGACCATCATAGTATAGAGCCTGGTATAGCTTCCAGGAAATCTGTCGCCTGTTTTGGCCGCTATAAGATGCGGCCGCTGCTTTCAGGGCTTATCTACGGCATTCTACAGCCCCTGGCAAAAATTCTGGAATCCCCGACCTTGGAGGAAGTTCAGTCAGTTGTTTAATTTTGTAGAAAAAAAGCCGATCACAGACATGGCACAAAACTAACGTCAATTCAAATGGCGACTTTCTGGCTTTAAGAAACACTAAAAGAAATCCAGAACAAAAAATGTGGCAGTCAGTAATGGCTACTTTTTTTTTAGACCAAGCATAGGGGAAAAATTATGGAACCATGAAAAATAAACAAAAAAAAACCCTCCAACCCATCACTAGTATTTTGTTGCGCCACCTCTGGCTTTTCTAACAGCTTGCAGTCTCTGAGGCATGGACTTAATGAGGGTCACACAGCAATCTTCATCAATCTGGCTCCAACTTTCTCTGGTTGCTGCTGCCAGGTCAGCTCTGCAGGTTGGAGCCTTGTCATCGACCATTTTCTTCAACTTCCACCAAAGATTTCCAATTGGATTGAGATCCGGACTATTTGCAGGCCATGACACTGACCTCATGTGTCTTTTTTCATTGAATGTTTGCACAGTTTTTGCTCTATGGCAGGATGCATTATCATCCTGAAAAATGATTTCATCATCCCCAAACATCCTTTCAATTGATGGGATAAGAAAAGTGTCCAAAAGATCAACATAAACTTGTGCATTGATTGAAGGTGCACTGACCGCCATCTCCCCAGTGCCTTTACCTGACATGCAGCCTCATACCATCAATGACTGTGGAAATTTGCATGTTCTCTTCAGGCAGTCATCTTTATAAATTTCATTGGAACGGCACCAAACAAAAGTTCCAGCATCATCACCTTGCCCAATGCAGATTCGCGATTCACCACTGAATATAACTTTCATCCAGTCATCCACAGTCCACGACTGCTTTTCCTTAGCCCATTGTAACCTTGTTTTTTTTCTGTTTAGGTGTTAATGATGGCTTTCGTTTAGCTTTTGTGTATGTAAATCTCATTTCCTTTAGGCGGTTTCTTACAGTTCGGTCACAGACGTTGACTCCAGTTTCCTCCCATTCCTTCCTCATTTGTTTTGGAGACATATTGCTGTAAGTTTCCGGTCTTGACGCTTTGATGTCTTCCTTGGTCTACCAGTCTGTTTGCCTTTAACAACCTTCCCATGTTGTTTGTATTTGGTCCAGATTTTAGACACAGCTGTCTGTGAACCAACATCTTTTGCAACATTGCGTGATCTTTTAAGAGTCTGATAATCCTCTCCTTTAAATTAAACTGAATGAACATCCTCCAAGGCCGGGGATTCCAGAATTTTTGCCAGGGGTTGTATAATGCATTCTATAAGCCTCCAGTCCGACCTACAAGATAAGAAAAATACGTTTTATTATACTCACCCGGGGCGGTCCGGTCCGACGGGTGTCGCAGGTCCGAGGCCTATCTTCTTGCGACGCCGTCCTCCTTCTTGCTTTCTCGCTCCCGGCATCGCGCTTCTGCACAGGCGTACTGATCTGTCCTGTTGAGGGCAGCGTAAAGTACTGCAGTGCACAGGCGCCGGGCAAGGTCAGCGAGGCCCAGCGCATGCACACTGCTTGCATGTGCTCTGCCCTCAACAGGATAGATCAGTATGCCTGCGCAGGAGCGAAGAAGCAAGCAGGAGGGCAGCGTCGCAAGAAGATGGGAGGTGCTGGACCCGGGCCTGCGACACCCATCAGACCAGACCGCCCCCCGCGCGAGTATAATAAAACGTATTTTTCTTATCTTGCAGGTCGAACCGGAGGCTTATAGAATGCTGTAGATAAACCCTGAAAGGCAGCGGCTGCATCTCACAGCAGCCAAAACAGGTGACAGGTTCCCTTTAATACCCTATAAAATAAAAGATAGGGTTAACAAATGAGCAGATGTACCGGACAAGGGAGTTCATGCCGTCAGAAACTCGAATTGAGCAAAGGCAGTCCAACAATTGCAGTGAGGTTTCAACCAAGCGGCATTGCTATCTTCACAGCGTGTTCCTCCTTGGTTTAGCAAGACTTCCAGGTTCAGACTTTTGTAGCTGAACCTTCTAACCTAGGCTTGGTGGACCTCTGTATGTTAGTCTCTCCACTAGTAATAGTTCTACTGTGGGATTTCTCGTGCTTAACAAGAGTTGAGCTTCGACTGAACCTCTTCCCACACTCAAAACAAGAGTATGGCTTCTCACCACTGTGGATGCGCATGTGAATAGAAAGATGTGAGTGCTGTATGAAGCTTTTGCCACATTCTCGGCAGGTGTACGGCTTCTCTTTTGTGTGGGTTCTACAGTGGGTCACCAGGTAAGTGCTCCGGCTGAAGCTCTTCCCGCACTCTGCACAGGTGTAGGGCTTCTCTCCTGTGTGAGACCGTATATGGTTGTTATAATCAGACACCTGAATAAAGCTCTTGCCGCAGTCGGAGCAGGCGTACGGCTTCTCCCCGGTGTGAATCCTCTGGTGTCGTATGAAAGCCGATTTGCATGGACAGCTTTTTCCACAGTAACTGCAGATGAACAAGGATCCTTTATGGGGTTTCTCCAAAGTGTTGATAATAGACATATTGTCGGAGGCCGTGAACACGTTATTGTATGTGGATTCCACAATGTCATTAGGATAATCGATCGCCTCGCACTTGGTGACCTTTCCATTTACAGCAGAGTAATGATCTTCCGAGTCGTCTAACTGAGTGTCCCTCACATGGTCGGGCTGCGGTGATGTACATGATCCCTCTGGGTTCAGGTTCTCACTGTTCTCACTCATCTGGTTCACTTCTGGAGCAGGTGAATAGTTATACTCAATTTTTGGGCTATTAACCCTTTCAATCCCAGTTTCAGGCACACCATTGGCTGATGCCTCTATTTTCCCTACATCAGGCCCCTCTTCGTCATCCTTGCCTGGTTGCTGGGACTTCTTCTTCCATATAAATTTCTTGTGGTGCAGCAATGGTGGACGATGATCTTCTCCCGCTGTCACTTCAGTGATCAGGTATTTTTCTAACGTGATTCGTATGGGTTTGTGGACAGTTTTCTTACCGGCCTTGTGAGGTTTTCTACAATTTGCTGCTGGTGGATCACACCCTGCTGTATCATCTGTTTCAGATTTGACATGTGGCGTTTCCGCTCTCGGAGGGGATTCAGGGGCTTCATCCTGGTCTGGGACAGTTCCCCAAGTGGGTGGGTTGTTATGGGTGAATTTTTGAGGAATATCTTCATTTTTTTTCTTACTGAAGTGAAGCGTTTTCCTCCTGTGGGACTTCTTGTGTTTTACGAGGGTTGAACTCCGGCTGAAGCTGTTGCCACATTCAATACAGATGTACGGCTTCTCTCCGCTGTGGATGCGCAGATGCAGTGAGAGGTGGGAGTGCTGGATGAAGCTTTTATTGCATACATTGCAGGTGTACGGCTTCTCTTTTGTGTGGGTTCTCGAGTGTGTCACCAGGTAAGTGCTCCGGCTGAAGCTCTTCCCGCACTCGGCACAGGTGTAGGGCTTCTCTCCTGTGTGAGAGCGGACATGGTTGTTGTAGTCAGACACCTGAATAAAGCTCTTGCCGCAGTCGGAGCAGGCGTACGGCTTCTCCCCGGTGTGGATCCTCTGGTGCCGGACATATGCAGACTGACAGGGACAGGTTTTACCACATTCGGAGCAGATGTAAATCTTAGTGTTCAATTTCTTCTTGAAGCTTGAGCCCACATTTCCTAGTTGATAGTGCTTGTCGACATCTTCATCATAGAGATTGGCCTGGAGATTCATCCGATCGTCACTGTGGTCTCTTAGGCCAGAAGCCGCGGACCCCACATTTCGTTGGCCGCATACACCATCAGAGGTTCCAGGACTTTCGGCCTCTGCACTTGGTTTTGTCACAGATTTCTCGGCTTCAGCTTTGGAACAATCATTTGAGGTTTCGGTTGCGAGACTCCGGAGATGTGCGATGATGCTGGTGATATCGCTGCGCTCCTCCTGGGTGGCTTTATCCACACAGCTGTTTGGGGGAGTTTGAGGAAGATTACCCCAGCATGAGTCTCTAGGAAAGCCCGAGGAGACGTCGGTGTTCGTAATTGGAGCTGCATGGGACATTAACGGAGAAGCTCCCGAACCATGGTGAGCGGAGGTTGTGGAGGCGCCCCCTGAAAGACAGAACGGGACATGGCTAAGTAACGAAAGACCAAACATGTCACCCACTCCTGAAGAAACGCTACTCTGTGGATAGGACCGCGACACGCAACGGGCCCCGACACGCCATCTGAGGGGTCACTCCTTCCTCACACACATGTTCTGTTCTTTTCACCCAGGTAAAAGACGTCTTGTCTTTGTGGCAATAGTCATAGTTTTTAGTTTCATCATATGATGGGAAACATCCTAACCAGGGCAAAATGGTGGAAAGCAACGTCCTCCCGACAACGTGCCTTCATTGCGCAGTAAAAGTGACCCGGTGCGACCTCTGCAGCCCGGTGCGACCTCTGCAGCCCGGTGCGACCACGGCAGCCCGGTGCGACCACGGCAGCCCGGTGCGATCACTGACACCAAAATGTGCAACAGTTTTATATTTTAGTGGCTTAAAAAATTCTAACATTTGGAAAAAAAAAAAAAATTGATAATTGTGTGTGGCCATTTTTTCATCCTCGTTTTCCGGGGTTCATACATTTACATTGCTTGTGTGGGGCCGGTCTGTGCAGTCACCGTAAAGCAACAACTCTCATGTTTCTTCGCAGCATTTATCGTAAGGGTTAATTTTATTTCTGGAGATCGGACTTTCACAGTCGCATCGAACGGGATTTTTGTGTTCATTTCCCAATTTGAAAATAAATACAAATTTACATATTAAGGCGTCAGACAGGTGACCCAGGTGTGCGTCCTCACTTTCTACTTATTCTCCCGCCCAGACTGTAATAATAATAATCTGTGTCCTGCATTGTGTCATTACTAAACCAAATTGTGGCACCGGGGTCTTCATGACGACCCGTCAGTGCCCTACAGTCACGCCGTCGTGGGGGTGGAATGGACACCAACTTTGATCAAAACACTAAAATTCTCTCGAAGATTCACTGCGGCACTGATTTGGTTTAAACGACTGGTGCTTTATAAACTAAGCCTAGGTTAATCCTAAAAATCGTACACGCCGAAACGCCCGTCACCTCCGTATCTGGGGACAGAACGCGTCGTACACGCCCGTCACCTCCGGATCTGGGGACAGAACGCGTCGCACACGCCCGTCACCTCCGGAGCTGGGGTCAGAACGTGTCGTGCCCATGAGAATGGAAGATGGAGGAGCTCGGTTGTGATGGAAACATGAAGGCCACGACATCTACAAGGAATAACAGTCCACTGCCGGGGCCACCTACTCACCAGCGACTCCGGGTACAGCCGCCCCACCCGGCATCGGCATGTTGCTGGCACAGGACACCACTCCCTTTAATAACATGGAGCCTGGAGGCATCTCAGGGGGTACGGCTGAGGACTCTGTGCCTGGGGGAATAATCAATACGTGCAATGGAGGGGACCTCCACAAAGGAAACCCATCTCCCACCCTACACACCATGAGCGCCACATTACCAACGTACCGAAGAAGGAGAACAAGCCAAGGTCGAACATGCCATCATCCGGACCCTGAAGAACGCCCTCGGCCATCGTTCATAGCATCCATGCAACTCGACTGAGGCTCTCACAGAGCGACCAGAGTCCTGCGGGCAAAAATGGGCAGTAATCAGAGTCATAGTGGACCTCACCAAGTGGCAAGTGCTCAGACCTGTCAGGGAGCACATGACAGAAAATACTGCATCACAGCAGCCGTACACCACATGGCCTCCACAAATCAATATCCAGAAGAGGCCGGCGCTCATCACACGGCAGCTGGTCTGCTTGGGTTCAGTGGAGCGTCACAAGATGACCCACCAATGCTATCTACGCCTTATCCATGGGTGGGGGTAAGGATACGATAACCCACCTGTGTGAGGTCTACAGCCACAGGCTGATCGCCTCCAGGCCACGCCGCATTGATGCAGGAATTGATGCACAAGGAGCCCCGACCAAGTACTGAGGGCATTTACTGATTATACATTTCAGTAGGACAACATTTCAGATTTTACAATCATTTTTCAGGCTGGTGCTATTAAGTATTCTAATGTACTGAGATAATGACTTTTTTGGTTTTCATTGGCTGTAAGCCATAATCATCCACATTACCAGAAATAAACCCGTGACATAGATCACGCTGTGTAATGACTCTATAGAATAGAGGAGAGTCACTGTCTGTAGTGAGGAACTGAAATAAATTCACTTTCTGATGAGATTCTCATTGTGTGAGAAGCCCCTGTATATACACACACACACACCTCAACCGGCGGTACGGTCACGCAGCTCCTCAAAAACCACTCACTGCCACTACAATTCAGCTGTTATACAGGCGGACTGGAGGCCTTGCTCTGGTCCCGGTTCTGGCTCTGGCCCCGGCTCTGGCTCTGGCCCCGGCTCTGGTCGTGGTCCTGGCTCTGGTCCCGGTTCTGGCTCTGGTCCCGGCTCTGGCAGTGAATGGCTTCAGGCACAGTTTACAAAACAAAAGGAACAGAACTATGACATGTTACATTTCATTCAGAACGATATTCAGCGATTATAGAAATATACAAAAGATTTTACAAAGGGGATAAAGTAACAGAGCGCAGACAACCACAGAAAGTCAGAGGGATTAACAGAAACCTTCCTACACCGGACAGGGAGACCGCTCCGCTGGCGGATGGAAGCAAATCCATCAAAAAGGCTACCGGGATGAAGCGTGCACCGATGTGTACTGACCACAGATCCTAATCCACCTGGTCCTTTCAATCTTTCATGATCACCTACGTACCCCCCCATGACCGTGACGGCCTCCTGAGGGCCGGGGTGTGGGACATCCTCAGCCCTTCAGGATTTTATGAAATTCCAAACATTAACAATATCTTCATTCCTGGCGATTGCAGAAGTTCCAGCTCATCACCACGACGTGGCTGGGGTCAGCGATCTGCCACTACTGATCTGGGCTTATAGGCAGGGGTCTGAGTTAGGAGAAAATACACATCTTTCCCGATTAGTCCAGAAGCTGAAGAAGTATAGAAGTATGTCCCATAAATATCAGACCTCTCTATGTAGCCCTGGAACCGGGCTGGCTAACAAAGAGGTTTTGATGAAAGGCTCCAGGAGGGAGGGAGAGAAAGCTCCTGGTGGCCCGGAGCCCATGCTGGACCCCAGGAGGGAGGGAGGGAACTTGGTGGCCCGGAGCCCCTCGCTGGACCCCAGGAGGGAGGGAGGGAGAGCACCTGGTGGCCCGGAGCCCCTCGCTGGACCCCAGGAGGGAGGGAGAGCACCTGGTGGCCAAGAACCCACACTGGACCCCAGGAGGGAGGGATGGACAGAGAGCACCTGGTGGCCCGGAGCCCACACTGGACCCCAGGAGGGAGCGGAGGGAACCTGGTGGTCTGGAGCCCGCGTTGGACCTCAGGAGGGAGGGAGGGAGGGAAGGAACCTGGTGGTCTGGAGCCCACACTGAACCCCAGGAAGAAGGGAGGGAGGGAACCTGGTGGTCTGGAGCCCACACTGAACCCCAGGAAGAAGGGAACCTGGTGGCCCGGAGCCAACTTTGGACCCCAGGAGGGAGGGAGGGAACCTGGTGGTCAAGAGCCCGTGCTGGACCCCAGGAGGGAGGGCACGTGATGGCCCGGAGCCCTCGCTGGACCTCAGGAGCACCTGGTAGCCCGTAGCCCACACTGGACCCCAGGAAGGAGGGAACTTGGTGGCCCGGAGCCCACACTGGACCCCAGGAGGGAGGGAGGGAACCTGGGGGTCCGGAGCCCACACTGGACCCCAGGAGGGAGGGCACGTGGTGGCCTGAAGCCCACGCTGGACCCCAGGAAAGAGGGAGGGAACTTGGTGGCCTGGAGCCCACGCTGGACCCCAGGAAAGAGAGCACCTGGTGACCCGGAGCCCGCGCTGGACCCCAGGAGGGAGAGCACCTGGTGACCCGGAGCCCACGCTGGACCCCAGGAGGGAGAGCACCTGGTACACCGTAGCCCACACTGGACCCCAGGAAGGAGGGAACTTGGTGGCCGGGAACCCACACTGGACCCCAGGAGGGAGGGAGGGAACCTGGTTGCCCAAAGCCCACGCTGGACCCCAGGAAGGAGGACACCTAGTGTCCCGGAGCCCACGCTGGACCCCAGGGGGGAGGGAGGGCACGTGGTGGCCCGGAGCCCACGCTGGACCCCAGGAGGGAGGGAGGGCACGTGGTGGCCCGGAGCCCACGCTGGACCCCAGGAGGGAGGGCACGTGGTGGCCTGGAGCCCACGCTGGACCCCAGGAGGGAGGGAGGGCACGTGGTGGCCTGGAGCCCACGCTGGACCCCAGGAGGGAGAGCACCTGGTGACCCGGAGCCCACGCTGGACCCCAGGAGGGAGAGCACCTGGTACACCGTAGCCCACACTGGACCCCAGGAAGGAGGGAACTTGGTGGCCGGGAACCCACACTGGACCCCAGGAGGGAGGGAGGGAACCTGGTTGCCCAAAGCCCACGCTGGACCCCAGGAAGGAGGACACCTAGTGTCCCGGAGCCCACGCTGGACCCCAGGAGGGAGGGAGGGCACGTGGTGGCCTGGAGCCCACGCTGGACCCCGGGAGGGAGGGCACGTGGTGGCCTGGAGCCCACGCTGGACCCCGGGAGGGAGGGCACGTGGTGGCCTGGAGCCCACGCTGGACCCCAGGAGGGAGGGAGGGAGGGCACGTGGTGGCCTGGAGCCCACGCTGGACCCCAGGAGGGAGGGAGGGCACGTGGTGGCCTGGAGCCCACGCTGGACCCCAGGAGGGAGGGAGGGCACGTGGTGGCCTGGAGCCCACGCTGGACCCCAGGAGGGAGGGAGGGCACATGGTGGTCCGGAGCCCACGCTGGAGCCAAGGAGGGAGAGCTTATATGCCTATGACATATAGAGGAGCATTTGGAGTCCACTGTCCTCACAGTGATGTGGTGCCGCTGCCAGGGACCGGAGGACGATCCTGTTGTAGTGCACCTCAATGTTCTGTTGTAACCTATGATGAATCTGACCGTGGGCCGAGCTTGGCCACGCCTCTCCCTGCAAAGCTCCACCCTCATTTCGAAATGTAGGCGGAGCTGATGTAAATACGGCCAGACCGAGTTCGGGCTACGAGGCAATTATGTCACATAGCAGTAAACTGAATGCAACCTTTATTTATTGCAAAAAAAAAAAATTGCAGAAATTGATGCCCAAAAATATAAAAATCAGGCAACATTAGAAAAAAAAAATCAGAAATGAGAGCAAAACGAGTAAGTTATACTTGTACCCCGCGAGCGGCTGCGGCCAGTGCGCGGCATCGGGGCTCAGCGGGAAGTGGTGGCAGCACGGAGCGTCCTGGGTGCGCGCGCTGCATGGGGGGCATGCGCCATTCGAGCGCAGGGCGAGGCTGACAGTCACGTGGACCCTGAGAAGGGCCAGACCATCACTATTAAACAACACAAAAACAATAGTTTAGGAAGGAGGAACATGTGCCGGGACGAAAGCCGGAACACCAAAATATAGAACAGACAAATCTGTCATAAGGAAAAATGAAAATCCACACAGACCGCTCCGGAGGGGACGCATCACCCTCACATGGAGCATATGGGGTTAATTAGAGCTGGGGAAGAGAGATCTGACACTGCAACCTCCACTGAAGCAGGACCCTCTGCCGTCAACAGGTAATTACCACAGGGAATCTGGTGAGAACCAGCCAACAAGCCTAGGTTTCATATACTCGGAGGTGGAGAAATACAGGGGCTTCCTTAGTGCAGAGGAATCTCATATGTCTGGAGCCATAGGTCAGTGATGAAAATTGGGGTTTGAATCGATCAAATATTCATGGGAGATGTTTTCAATAACAGACACTGAAAATATAATATCCATAACATGGGCAGGGAGGGGGCATTCACCCGTCCCCCACCTCACAGAGACAGAGCTGGCAATCTAAGAGTCTCTTGGAAATAGAATTGTACAGTGGACATATGGGAAGTGATGGCTGACAAGGGACGCCCAGACTGCCTGCAGCGCTCAGCTGACTGAAAGACAGATCTCCTGTGGAGAAACAGAAAGAGTCTAAGATCGGAAAAGAAGCGAATATCTCACACCTTTAGCGGTAACTGGATGTCCGCAACTAGTCAGTTCGGTGCCAATGGGAAGTTATGAATATTGTGGTTTGTATAGATGAAATATTTACGGGATATAGATTTTCAGTGTCGTAGTTTGGGTGCGGACATGATGCACTCACTAACTCTGCTGGGAGTTCACTAGAATCCCTCCAATTCCATAACTGCCTGACAGATGGTGCGAAACGGGTCAGGTTTGGTCTCTGGGTAACGGTAGAGTCATGATAAAAAATACTGCAGGGAGGAGGTATCCTGGATATTGGAAATCTCAGTTTTCTGAAACTGAAGCCCTATCCCATAATCAGCCCTGTTATGAGTCATCAAGGGGAGAAATGTGGGTGACAGGCGCTGACAGAAGGCCAATCCCGGCCCATGTTCCTACAGGGACATCAGTGCACGCACCATCCCCATCACCGGACGTTTCCAAGCAAAGCGCGCTCCTTCACTGAGCCCCATCGTCTGTGATCGCTGCAGTAAGTCTCCTGTTCCTCCCTCTTATTTTCTGGTGTTTACACTGCGCTGTTCTGTCCCCTGTAAAATCTTCTGTACAATTAATATAATTGCGGCCTGTCATTATGGATTAATTATAAAGTGTAAGAATTCTGTAACCCGCGCCACAAAGCTATTCAGCACCAGAACCAGGCCTCCGATCGGTGGCAGCGGTGAGCTCTGCCCCAGCCCTCCTGTATATACATGATCGGTGGCAGTTGTGAGCTCTGCCTCCAGCCCTCCTGTATATATATGATCGGTGGCAGCGGTGAGCTCTGCCCCCAGCCCTCCTGTGTGTATATATCTATATATGAGATCGGTGGCAGCGGTGAGCTCTGCCTCCAGCCCCCCTGTATATATATGATCGGTGGCAGCAGTGAGCTCTGCCTCCAGCCCCCCTGTATACATGTGATCGGTGGCAGCGGTGAGCTCTGCCTCCAGCCCCCCTGTATACATGTGATCGGTGGCAGCGGTGAGCTCTGCCTCCAGCCCCCCTGTATACATGTGATCGGTGGCAGCGGTGAGCTCTGCCCCCAGCCCTACTGTATACCAGGGCTGTGGAGTCGGAGTCGTGGATTCGGAGTTAGTTTTGGTTGGAGTCGGAGTCGGTAGAAATGTACCGACTCCAGCTTTAAAAAAAAATGTATTAATATTTCATAATTGAACTTTCATATGAATTTTATAAATGTTACTCAAATATATATGTTCTATCAAACTATGAACAACAGTGATAAGCAGTTCTGCTGGAGATAGAGACATTTCTTACTTCTTGTGTGTCACTGTTCTCCACTGCCCTTATCTAATCTTATACTTGGTTAACCTCATGCTGCCCCAACCCCCCTACTTACAATGTATGAAACTGAAAGTGAAAATGTGTTGCAAATTCTTAGTAGTAAAGCTCCTCCTCTAGACTAGATCATACTAGGTGTGCGTCTTCCAAGCATCTCACAGCTGCCTGCTACTCAGAAGAGGAAGACTGTAAGAAGTATTATCCTTTCAACAAACTTTGCATCAGTTAACTGTGAGTACATGAGGAATAATAACAGTATTACTGACCACTATATCAGTTGTACGACCTGGCAATAATTTTGTACAACTGTTTTTAGGAAAAACAATTGTCATTTGGATTGTGAATGCAGAATTAAAAACCTGAGAATGTCAAAGAAGCATCACATTAAATCAGCTGTATTTGAACATTTCACCATCACTCAAGATAGAAAACATTATGTCTGTCAGTGTATGACAAATGATCCAGACGAAAACAAATGCTGTGAAGCCAAGATGAGTGCATATTCAGGCAAAGATAAAAATGCTCCTACCAGAGCTTCTAATCTAAAGAGACATTTACAGCGCTTTCATCCAGAAGTACTGAAAGCAGTGGATGAGAAAGACTGCATCCAAACCAATGAACCAGTGCCCAGCTCTTCCAGCCAAACAAAGGAGCAGAGAACTTTGCAGCCATCAGTTGCAAGATATTTTGTCAGTGACAAAGTTACTGTGACAGTGACAGTAGATACATTTAAAAAACAGATCATAGAGCTTGTTGTAAAGGATAGTGTGCCTATTTCATTATTTTCACGACCAGCTTTTATGTGTCTGAATGGGGAAATGGCCCGCAAGCTTGGTGTTTCTCTGGAGAGAGAGAGTATTAGAAAATTAGTAATCGAAGACGCTTTTAAACAAAAGGAAGAACTTAAAAAAACTCTCAAGGGACGCTTTCTGTTTCTTAAAATGGATGCCTGCACACGTCACAGAGTGAACTATTTTGCCATCAATGTCCGATTTGTTTGTGACAAAAATGAAATAGTTACCAAGACATTGGCAGTAAAAGACACCAAAGCTCATCACACCAGTGAGTTTCTCCAGGTCTTGGTGGAAAAGATTCTGCAAGACTATGAACTTAAAAAAGAGCAAGTTCTTTCTGTTGTAACTGACAATGCTTCAAATATGATAAGTACTATTAAGCTAATGAATGAGAGTAATGATGGTGACCAGCAGCTAGAAGAACATTCTGGGTCCACAGACACAGAAATGGTTGAAATAGAGGAACACAGTATTGTAACTGAGGAGCAAACTGAAGTTGCTTCAGATGAACAGCAACATGATAGTTTAGATGATCTTGTTGAAACTGTGTCAATATGTTCTTTCATTCATCACATGCGCTGTGTTGTGCATACGCTACAGCTGGCTATAAGAGACAGTCTGCAAGAAGGACATGCTGCTGCACTGATTGGCAAGGTGAGAAAATTGGCTACTGTTGCCGGAACCCCTAAAGTTGACTCAATTTTGAAGAGACGTGCTGGAAAAGGGGCAATTATTGATCAAGCCACACGATGGGGCAGTACTTACTTAATGATTCAGCGCTTGGTTGAACTGAAAACCTTTCTTGTAGACATGGCTAACCCTCAACTGACACTAAATGAAGGTCAGTGGAATCAGGTGACTGAGCTGGAAAAATTGCTAGAGCACCCATTTACAGTGACTAAAAAATTACAAGCAGAGGACTTAACTCCAGGTATCTTCTTAAAGGAGTGGAAGAACCTGATGTTTCGCCTGTCCCAAAGAGGAGGGTTAATTGCAAGTGGCATTGCTACATCAATGAAACGGAGAGAGGAGCTACTATTACAAAATAACATTCTTTTGGCAGCTGTTTATGTAGACCCAATGCATCGGATTCTTCTAGATGATCAACAGCTAAGTAAAGGAAAAGAAGCTCTGTTTGAAATAGCAGTAAGGATGAAAGGGTTGCAGAACAGTCAGGAGGAACAAGAAGAATTTGGTCGTCCTGCCACATCTTCACCCTCATCATCAACTGATGAAGAATTTAATTTCGAAAAATATTTGGATCACAAGGACCGTGCAAAGCGTTCCCGCATAGAAGAAGAGTCATCCCCATCAAGGAACACAGCCAGGACATTGCAGCAGAATTCTTCATGTGCACTAAAAGAAATTGAGAAATTTGACCGTTCATCAAAAATAACAGTGCAACAAGCGATTCCTCTGTATCCTGACATTGTCAGAGATGTTGCCCGAGTGGTTACTGCTTTGCCACCAACACAAGTTACTGTAGAGAGGTTGTTCTCTGCTCTCAAAATAATTAGATCAGATTTGAGGGCATCCATGAAGGAGGATCTGACAGAGGCAATACTTGTTCTGAGGACAAATTTATAGATTTCTTCTTATTAACTGCATAAAAGTGTTTATTGCATATTTACTTACAGTTTAGAAAAGTTTATAAAAGTTATTTGCTATATTCTAATTGTATACTAATAAATGTAGTTTTTGCTCTAAGTGGTCTGATTACTTATATGATGGTGAGAAACTGAATAAGCACGATGTTTAATATTTTACAACAGTAAATTTGTTGTTATGAATTGGTCATTTATGAAGGAGCCGGAGTCGGAGCCTGATAAAATCCAGGAGTCGGAGTCGCAACTGTGGCTTACTGACTCCACAGCCCTGCTGTATACATATGATCGGTGGCAGCGGTGAGCTCTGCCCTCAGCCCTCCTGTATACATATGATCGGTGGCAGCGGTGAGCTCTGCCCCCAGCCCTCCTGTATATATGATCGGTGGCAGCGGTGAGCTCTGCCTCCAGCCTTCCAGTATACATATGATCAGTGGCAGCGGTGAGCTCTGCCCCTGCCCTCCTGTATACATATGATCGGTGGCAGCGGTGAGCTCTGTCTCCAGCCCTGCTGTATATATGATCAATGGCAGCGGTGAGCTCTGCCTCCAGCCCTCCTGTATACATATGATCGGTGGCAGCGGTGAGCTCTGCCCCCAGCCCTCCTGTATATATGATCAGTGGCAGCGGTGAGCTCTGCCCCTGCCATGCTGTATACATATGATCGGTGGCAGCGGTGAGCTCTGCCCCTGCCCTCCTGTATACATATGATCGGTGGCAGCGGTGAGCTCTGTCTCCAGCCCTGCTGTATATATGATCAGTGGCAGCGGTGAGCTCTGCCTCCAGCCCTCCTGTATACATATGATCGGTGGCAGCGGTGAGCTCTGCCCCCAGCCCTCCTGTATATATGATCAGTGGCAGCGGTGAGCTCTGCCCTTGCCCTGCTGTATACATATGATCGGTGGCAGCGGTGAGCTCTGCCCCCAGCCCTCCTGTATACATATGATCGGTGGCAGCGGTGAGCTCTGCCCCCAGCCCTCCTGTATACATATGATCGGTGGCAGCGGTGAGCTCTGCCTCCAGCCTTCCGGTATACATATGATCAGTGGCAGCGGTGAGCTCTGCCCCTGCCCTCCTGTATACATATGATCGGTGGCAGCGGTGAGCTCTGCCTCCAGCCCTGCTGTATACATATGATCGGTGGCAGCGGTGAGCTCTTCCTCCAGCCCCCCTGTATATATATGATCGGTGGCAGCGGTGAGCTCTGCCCCCAGCCCTGCTGTATATATGATCGGTGGCAGCGATGAGCTCTGCCTCCAGCCCTGCTGTATACATATGATCGGTGGCAGCGGTGAGCTCTGTCTCCAGCCCTGCTGTATACATATGATCGGTGGCAGCGGTGAGCTCTGTCTCCAGCCCTGCTGTATATATGATCAGTGGCAGCGGTGAGCTGTCTCCAGCCCTGCTGTATATATGATCGGTGGCAGCGGTGAGCTCTGCCCCTGCCCTCCTGTATATATATGATCGGTGGCAGCGGTGAGCTCTGCCCCTGCCCTCCTGTATACATATGATCGGTGGCAGCGGTGAGCTCTGCCCCTGCCCTCCTGTATACATATGATCGGTGGCAGCGGTGAGCTCTGCCCCCAGCCCTGCTGTATATATGATCGGTGGCAGCGGTGAGCTCTGTCTCCAGCCCTGCTGTATATATGATCGGTGGCAGCGGTGAGCTCTGCCCCCAGCCCTCCTGTATATATGATCGGTGGCAGCGGTGAGCTCTGTCTCCAGCCCTGCTGTATATATGATCGGTGGCAGCGGTGAGCTGTCTCCAGCACTGCTGTATATATGATCGGTGGCAGCGGTGAGCTCTGCCCCTGCCCTCCTGTATATATATGATCGGTGGCAGCGGTGAGCTCTGCCCCTGCCCTCCTGTATATATATGATCGGTGGCAGCGGTGAGCTCTGCCCCTGCCCTCCTGTATATATATGATCGGTGGCAGCGGTGAGCTCTGCCCCTGCCCTCCTGTATATATGTGATCGGTGGCAGCGGTGAGCTCTGCCCCTGCCCTCCTGTATATATGTGATCGGTGGCAGCGGTGAGCTCTGCCCCTGCCCTCCTGTATATATATGATCGGTGGCAGCGGTGAGCTCTGCCCCTGCCCTCCTGTATATATATGATCGGTGGCAGCGGTGAGCTCTGCCCCTGCCCTCCTGTATATATGTGATCGGTGGCAGCGGTGAGCTCTGCCCCTGCCCTCCTGTATACATATGATCGGTGACAGCGGTGAGCTCTGCCCCAGCCCTCCTGTATACATATGATCGGTGGCAGCGGTGAGCTCTGCCCCCAGCCCTCCTGTATACATATGATCGGTGGCAGCGGTGAGCTCTGTCTCCAGCCCTGCTGTATATATGATCGGTGGCAGCGGTGAGCTCTGCCTCCAGCCCTCCTGTATACATATGATCGGTGGCAGCGGTGAGCTCTGCCCCTGCCCTCCTGTATACATATGATCGGTGGCAGCGGTGAGCTCTGCCCCCAGCCCTGCTGTATATATGATCGGTGGCAGCGGTGAGCTCTGCCCCTGCCCTCCTGTATATATATGATCGGTGGCAGCGGTGAGCTCTGCCCCTGCCCTCCTGTATACATATGATCGGTGGCAGCGGTGAGCTCTGCCCCTGCCCTCCTGTATACATATGATCGGTGGCAGCGGTGAGCTCTGCCCCCAGCCCTGCTGTATATATGATCGGTGGCAGCGGTGAGCTCTGTCTCCAGCCCTGCTGTATATATGATCGGTGGCAGCGGTGAGCTCTGCCCCCAGCCCTCCTGTATATATGATCGGTGGCAGCGGTGAGCTCTGTCTCCAGCCCCGCTGTATATATGATCGGTGGCAGCGGTGAGCTGTCTCCAGCACTGCTGTATATATGATCGGTGGCAGCGGTGAGCTCTGCCCCAGCCCTCCTGTATATATATGATCGGTGGCAGCGGTGAGCTCTGCCCCTGCCCTCCTGTATATATATGATCGGTGGCAGCGGTGAGCTCTGCCCCTGCCCTCCTGTATATATGTGATCGGTGGCAGCGGTGAGCTCTGCCCCTGCCCTCCTGTATATATATGATCGGTGGCAGCGGTGAGCTCTGCCCCTGCCCTCCTGTATATATATGATCGGTGGCAGCGGTGAGCTCTGCCCCTGCCCTCCTGTATATATGTGATCGGTGGCAGCGGTGAGCTCTGCCCCTGCCCTCCTGTATACATATGATCGGTGGCAGCGGTGAGCTCTGCCCCAGCCCTCCTGTATACATATGATCGGTGGCAGCGGTGAGCTCTGCCCCTGCCCTCCTGTATACATATGATCGGTGGCAGCGGTGAGCTCTGCCCCAGCCCTCCTGTATACATATGATCGGTGGCAGCGGTGAGCTCTGTCTCCAGCCCTCCTGTATACATATGATCGGTGGCAGCGGTGAGCTCTGCCCCCAGCCCTGCTGTATATATGATCGGTGGCAGCGGTGAGCTCTGCCCCCAGCCCTGCTGTATATATGATCGGTGGCAGCGGTGAGCTGTCTCCAGCCCTGCTGTATATATGATCGGTGGCAGCGGTGAGCTCTGCCCCTAGCCCTGCTGTATATATGATCGGTGGCAGCGGTGAGCTCTGTCTCCAGCCCTGCTGTATATATGATCGGTGGCAGCGGTGAGCTGTCTCCAGCACTGCTGTATATATGATCGGTGGCAGCGGTGAGCTCTGCCCCTGCCCTCCTGTATATATATGATCGGTGGCAGCGGTGAGCTCTGCCCCTGCCCTCCTGTATATATATGATGGGTGGCAGCGGTGAGCTCTGCCCCTGCCCTCCTGTATATATGTGATCGGTGGCAGTGGTGAGCTCTGCCCCTGCCCTCCTGTATATATATGATCGGTGGCAGCGGTGAGCTCTGCCCCTGCCCTCCTGTATATATATGATCGGTGGCAGCGGTGAGCTCTGCCCCTGCCCTCCTGTATATATGTGATCGGTGGCAGCGGTGAGCTCTGCCCCTGCCCTCCTGTATACATATGATCGGTGGCAGCGGTGAGCTCTGCCCCACCCCTCCTGTATACATATGATCGGTGGCAGCGGTGAGCTCTGCCCCTGCCCTCCTGTATACATATGATCGGTGGCAGCGGTGAGCTCTGCCCCAGCCCTCCTGTATACATATGATCGGTGGCAGCGGTGAGCTCTGTCTCCAGCCCTCCTGTATACATATGATCGGTGGCAGCGGTGAGCTCTGCCCCCAGCCCTGCTGTATATATGATCGGTGGCAGCGGTGAGCTCTGCCCCCAGCCCTGCTGTATATATGATCGGTGGCAGCGGTGAGCTCTGCCCCCAGCCCTGCTGTATATATGATCGGTGGCAGCGGTGAGCTGTCTCTAGCCCTGCTGTATATATGATCGGTGGCAGCGGTGAGCTCTGCCTCCAGCCCTGCTGTATACATATGATCGGTGGCAGCGGTGAGCTGTCTCCAGCCCTGCTGTATATATGATCGGTGGCAGCGGTGAGCTGTCTCCAGCCCTCCTGTATACATATGATCGGTGGCAGCGGTGAGCTCTGCCCCCAGCCCTGCTGTATATATGATCGGTGGCAGTGGTGAGCTCTGCCCCCAGCCCTGCTGTATATATGATCGGTGGCAGCGGTGAGCTCTGCCCCCAGCCCTGCTGTATATATGATCGGTGGCAGCGGTGAGCTGTCTCCAGCCCTGCTGTATATATGATCGGTGGCAGCGGTGAGCTCTGCCCCTAGCCCTGCTGTATATATGATCGGTGGCAGCGGTGAGCTCTGTCTCCAGCCCTGCTGTATATATGATCGGTGGCAGCGGTGAGCTGTCTCCAGCACTGCTGTATATATGATCGGTGGCAGCGGTGAGCTGTCTCCAGCACTGCTGTATATATGATCGGTGGCAGCGGTGAGCTCTGCCCCTGCCCTCCTGTATATATATGATCGGTGGCAGCGGTGAGCTCTGCCCCTGCCCTCCTGTATATATATGATCGGTGGCAGCGGTGAGCTCTGCCCCTGCCCTCCTGTATATATGTGATCGGTGGCAGTGGTGAGCTCTGCCCCTGCCCTCCTGTATATATATGATCGGTGGCAGCGGTGAGCTCTGCCCCTGCCCTCCTGTATATATATGATCGGTGGCAGCGGTGAGCTCTGCCCCTGCCCTCCTGTATATATGTGATCGGTGGCAGCGGTGAGCTCTGCCCCTGCCCTCCTGTATACATATGATCGGTGGCAGCGGTGAGCTCTGCCCCAGCCCTCCTGTATACATATGATCGGTGGCAGCGGTGAGCTCTGCCCCTGCCCTCCTGTATACATATGATCGGTGGCAGCGGTGAGCTCTGCCCCAGCCCTCCTGTATACATATGATCGGTGGCAGTGGTGAGCTCTGTCTCCAGCCCTCCTGTATACATATGATCGGTGGCAGCGGTGAGCTCTGCCCCCAGCCCTGCTGTATATATGATCGGTGGCAGCGGTGAGCTCTGCCCCCAGCCCTGCTGTATATATGATCGGTGGCAGCGGTGAGCTCTGCCCCCAGCCCTGCTGTATATATGATCGGTGGCAGCGGTGAGCTGTCTCCAGCCCTGCTGTATATATGATCGGTGGCAGCGGTGAGCTCTGCCCCTAGCCCTGCTGTATATATGATCGGTGGCAGCGGTGAGCTCTGCCCCAGCCCTCCTGTATACATATGATCGGTGGCAGCGGTGAGCTCTGTCTCCAGCCCTCCTGTATACATATGATCGGTGGCAGCGGTGAGCTCTGCCCCCAGCCCTGCTGTATATATGATCGGTGGCAGCGGTGAGCTCTGCCCCCAGCCCTGCTGTATATATGATCGGTGGCAGCGGTGAGCTGTCTCCAGCCCTGCTGTATATATGATCGGTGGCAGCGGTGAGCTCTGCCCCTGCCCTCCTGTATACATATGATCGGTGGCAGCGGTGAGCTCTGCCCCAGCCCTCCTGTATACATATGATCGGTGGCAGCGGTGAGCTCTGCCCCAGCCCTCCTGTATACATATGATCGGTGGCAGCGGTGAGCTCTGCCCCAGCCCTCCTGTATACATATGATCGGTGGCAGCGGTGAGCTCTGCCCCAGCCCTCCTGTATACATATGATCGGTGGCAGCGGTGAGCTCTGCCCCAGCCCTCCTGTATACATATGATCGGTGGCAGCGGTGAGCTGTCTCCAGCCCTGCTGTATATATGATCGGTGGCAGCGGTGAGCTCTGCCCCTAGCCCTGCTGTATACATATGATCGGTGGCAGCGGTGTACGGAGGCCTGCTCACCTGCTCCGCTCTCTGCCGCGCCTCCAGGGCCCCTCTTCGCCTCTCACACTCTAGGTTCACAGCTCAGCTGAGTGACCGCACAGGATAGAGGGAATCACGCTGCGTCCTGGGATTTGTAGTCTTTTATCTTCCTGAAGTCATGCAACCTTCAACTCTCCGGACTACAACACCCACAAAGCATGGGGCGGAGAGCTCTGACAGGAAATTACCGCAAGGGCCGCCGGGAGAAGTGTTGCACGCCACTGACACTAAAGGAGGATTGAGATACGTAAAACTACACATCCCAACATGCAACGCGAGCTCAGAGGCTGCCTCAGGGAGAATTAGGCAGTGGGTGTGGACACCGCACCGGAAAAGGCGGGGCGATGCGGAACTTCCGATGAATGGAGCCTCCCTGTGCAAATCCCATCTAGGTAATAAGAAAGGTAAAAGGAAACCTGCGGCGGCGACAGGAGCCCGTGCTGAGAGGCCGGGAGACCCCGCGTGTGCCGCCACTGCGCAGCCAGCAGGGAGGAGGGGGTGTGGAGGGTTAACCCCTGTGTGCCGGGGAAGGAGGAGGGGCGGAGGGTTAACCCCCTGTGTGCCGGGGAAGGAGGAGGGGCGGAGGGTTAACCCCCTGTGTGCCGGGGAAGGAGGGGCGGTTAACCCCCTGTGTGCCGGGGAAGGAGGAGGGGCGGAGGGTTAACCCCCTGTGTGCCGGGGAAGGAGGAGGGGCGGAGGGTTAACCCCCTGTGTGCCGGGGAAGGAGGAGGGGCGGGGGGTTTGGGATCTTCCTCGCCGGTGTGTGGGGGGTTTGGGGTCTTCCTCGCCGGTGTGTGTGGGGTTTGGGATCTTCCTCGCCGGTGTGTGTGGGGTTTGGGATCTTCCTCGCCGGTGTGTGTGGGGTTTGGGATCTTCCTCGCCGGTGTGTGTGGGGTTTGGGATCTTCCTCGCCGGTGTGTGGGGGGTTTGGGATCTTCCTCGCCGGTGTGTGGGGGGTTTGGGGTCTTCCTCGCCGGTGTGTGTGGGGTTTGGGATCTTCCTCGCCGGTGTGTGGGGGGTTTGGGATCTTCCTCGCCGGTGTGTGGGGGGTTTGGGATCTTCCTCGCCGGTGTGTGTGGGGTTTGGGATCTTCCTCGCCGGTGTGTGTGGGGTTTGGGATCTTCCTCGCCGGTGTGTGGGGGGTTTGGGGTCTTCCTCGCCGGTGTGTGTGGGGTTTGGGATCTTCCTCGCCGGTGTGTGGGGGGTTTGGGGTCTTCCTCGCCGGTGTGTGTGGGGTTTGGGATCTTCCTCGCCGGTGTGTGGGGGGTTTGGGATCTTCCTCGCCGGTGTGTGTGGGGTTTGGGATCTTCCTCGCCGGTGTGTGTGGGGTTTGGGATCTTCCTCGCCGGTGTGTGTGGGGTTTGGGATCTTCCTCGCCGGTGTGTGGGGGGTTTGGGGTCTTCCTCGCCGGTGTGTGTGGGGTTTGGGATCTTCCTCGCCGGTGTGTGGGGGGTTTGGGATCTTCCTCGCCGGTGTGTGGGGGGTTTGGGATCTTCCTCGCCGGTGTGTGTGGGGTTTGGGATCTTCCTCGCCGGTGTGTGTGGGGTTTGGGATCTTCCTCGCCGGTGTGTGGGGGGTTTGGGGTCTTCCTCGCCGGTGTGTGGGGGGTTTGGGATCTTCCTCGCCGGTGTGTGTGGGGTTTGGGGTCTTCCTCGCCGGTGTGTGGGGGGTTTGGGGTCTTCCTCGCCGGTGTGTGGGGGGTTTGGGATCTTCCTCGCCGGTGTGTGTGGGGTTTGGGATCTTCCTCGCCGGTGTGTGTGGGGTTTGGGATCTTCCTCGCCGGTGTGTGTGGGGTTTGGGATCTTCCTCGCCGGTGTGTGTGGGGTTTGGGATCTTCCTCGCCGGTGTGTGTGGGGTTTGGGATCTTCCTCGCCGGTGTGTGTGGGGTTTGGGATCTTCCTCGCCGGTGTGTTGGGGGTTTGGGATCTTCCTCGCCGGTGTGTGGGGGGTTTGGGGTCTTCCTCGCCGGTGTGTGTGGGGTTTGGGATCTTCCTCGCCGGTGTGTGTGGGGTTTGGGATCTTCCTCGCCGGTGTGTGTGGGGTTTGGGATCTTCCTCGCCGGTGTGTGTGGGGTTTGGGATCTTCCTCGCCGGTGTGTGGGGGGTTTGGGGTCTTCCTCGCCGGTGTGTGTGGGGTTTGGGATCTTCCTCGCCGGTGTGTGGGGGGTTTGGGATCTTCCTCGCCGGTGTGTGGGGGGTTTGGGATCTTCCTCGCCGGTGTGTGTGGGGTTTGGGATCTTCCTCGCCGGTGTGTGTGGGGTTTGGGATCTTCCTCGCCGGTGTGTGGGGGGTTTGGGGTCTTCCTCGCCGGTGTGTGGGGGGTTTGGGATCTTCCTCGCCGGTGTGTGTGGGGTTTGGGGTCTTCCTCGCCGGTGTGTGGGGGGTTTGGGGTCTTCCTCGCCGGTGTGTGGGGGGTTTGGGATCTTCCTCGCCGGTGTGTGTGGGGTTTGGGATCTTCCTCGCCGGTGTGTGTGGGGTTTGGGATCTTCCTCGCCGGTGTGTGTGGGGTTTGGGATCTTCCTCGCCGGTGTGTGTGGGGTTTGGGATCTTCCTCGCCGGTGTGTGTGGGGTTTGGGATCTTCCTCGCCGGTGTGTGTGGGGTTTGGGATCTTCCTCGCCGGTGTGTGGGGGGTTTGGGGTCTTCCTCGCCGGTGTGTGTGGGGTTTGGGATCTTCCTCGCCGGTGTGTGGGGGGTTTGGGATCTTCCTCGCCGGTGTGTGGGGGGTTTGGGATCTTCCTCGCCGGTGTGTGGGGGGTTTGGGATCTTCCTCGCCGGTGTGTGGGGGGTTTGGGATCTTCCTCGCCGGTGTGTGGGGGGTTTGGGGTCTTCCTCGCCGGTGTGTGGGGGGTTTGGGGGCTTCCTCGCCGGTGTGTGGGGGGTTTGGGGGGCTTCCTCGCCGGTGTGTGGGTGCTTTGGGGTCTTGCCCGCCGGTGTGTGGGTGCTTTGGGGTCTTGCCCGCCGGTGTGTGGGTGCTTTGGGGTCTTGCCCGCCGGTGTGTGGGTGCTTTGGGGTCTTCTCGCCGGTGTGTGGGTGCTTTGGGGTCTTCTCGCTGGTGTGTGGGTGGTTTGGGGGCTTCCTCGCTGGTTTGTGGGTGGTCTCTTGGGCGGGACACTTGTACCTTGTATTGATGCTTCATTGCTGACAGCCTTGTCTCTAGTCATAGGAAGAGGCCATGAGTGAGCGGCTGCAAGACATGTGGGACCCGCCCGGCTCCGACGACGATGATGACGATGGCTGCCCCATGCCTTATACAGGTAGAGATGAACGATGTGTAAGTGATGGGGGAATGAGGGGCCGGTGCAGAGAGATTAGTGAGAGGACAAGAGGAGCCGCTGCGGGCTCCAGATGTAGCACATTTCCCACTATCAGCACTTACGCATTGTAGGAGACTGTTCTGTCCTCTGCTGCTCTTGTATTCATTTGTCACATCCTCCATTGGGCAGCACCATCCTCTGAGAATTCCTGATCCGAGAGGGTCCATTAGAAATCTCTTCAGATAACATTTTCACATAAATTACATAGGAGCCACCGAAATTGCTGTGAGTACATCATAGGAGATGCTGAGACTGCTGTGTGAAACATCACGTAGGAGACGCTGAGACTGCTGTGTGGTACATCACGTAGGAGACGCTGAGACTGATGTATGTACATCACGTAGGAGACGCTGAGACTGATGTATGTACATCACGTAGGAGACGCTGAGACTGATGTATGTACATCACGTAGGAGACGCTGAGACTGATGTATGTACATCACGTAGGAGACGCTGAGACTGATGTATGTACATCACGTAGGAGACGCTGAGACTGATGTATGTACATCACGTAGGAGACGCTGAGACTGATGTATGTACATCACGTAGGAGACGCTGAGACTGATGTATGTACATCACGTAGGAGACGCTGAGACTGATGAATATAAACTACTGTTCAAAAGGTTAGGGTCACTTAGAAATTTCCTTACTTTTGACAGAAAAGCACAGTTTTTTCCAATGAAGCTGACATTAAATGATTCAGAAATACACTCTGTACAGTGTGATCGCGTTGTTCCGACGCCCCATCTCTGCAGGTCCCTGGATCCTAGATGGCCGTGGGGTCCTTCCGGGTCCTGCAGGGAGGTGGCTTCTCAGTGCCTGCTGAGAAGCTTCCTGCGCTGCCTGTCAGATCGCTGATCTGACACAGTGCGGTACAAAGTGTCACATCAGCGATCTGACTTTATATCGTGATGGCCCCCCTGGGACAATATAATAAGGTAAAAAAAATTAACGTAAAAATAATTTTTTAAGAATTGAAAAATAAATATTGTTCCAAAAGATTCATTTCTTTATGTAAATAAAAAACAATAAACGTACACATCTAGTATCGCCGCGTCCGTAACGACCCGCCCTCTAAAACTGTCCCACTAGTTAACCACTTTAGTGAACCCCTTAAAAACAAATGCTTTATCACCATACCGCCCAACAAAAAGTGCAATAACGTGCGATCAAAAAGACGTATATAAATATCCATGGTACCGCTGAAAACGTCATCTTGTCCCGCAAAAAACGAGCCGCCATACAGTACAGCGTCATTAGCGAAAAATAAAAAAGTTATAGGTCGCAGAATAAAGCGATGCAAAAATAATTATTTTTTATATAAAAGTTTCTATTGTATAAAAAAACGACATGAATGAGGTATCGCTGTAACCGTACCGACCCGAGGAATAAAACCGCTTTATCAATTTTACCGCACGCGGAACGGTGTAAACGCACCCCCCCAAAAGAAATTCATGAAACGCTGGTTTTTGTTTATTCTGCGTCCCAAAAATTGGAATAAAAAGCGATCAAAAAATGTCACATGCCCGAAAAACGTCAACTCATCCCGCAAAAAATGAGACCTCACATGACTCGGTGGGTCAAAATACGGAAAAATTATAGCTCTCAATATGTGGTGATGCAAAAACTATTTTTACAATAAAAAGCGTCTTTTAGCGTGTGACAGCCGCCAAACATAAAAACCGCCATAAATAGTAAATCAAACCCCCCGTTATCACCCCCTTAGTTAGGGAAAAATAATAAAATAAAATGTATTTATTTCCATTTTTCCATTAGGGTTAGGGGTGTGTTGGGGTTCGGGTTGGAGTTAGAATCGGGGGTTTCCACTGTTTGGGCACATCAGGGGCTCTCCAAATGCAACATGGCGCCTGATCTCAATTCCAGCCAATTCTGAGTTGAAAAAGTCAAACGGTGCTCCTTCCCTTCCAAGCTCTGCCATGCGCCCAAACAGTGTTTTACCCCCACATGTAGGGTATCCGCCTACTCAGGACAAATTGCACAATAACTTTTGGGGTCCAATTTCTCCTGTTACCCTTGGTAAAATAAAACATATTGGATCTGAAATACATTTTTTGTGAAAAAAAGTTAAATGTTCATTTTTTTTAAACATTCCAAAAATCCCTGTGAAGCACCTGAAGGGTTAATAAACTTCTTGATTGTGGTGTTGAGCACCTTGAGGGGTGCAGTTTTTAGAACAGTGTCACTTTTGGGTATTTTCTATCATATAGACCCCTCAAAGTGGCTTCAAATGTGATGTGGTCTTTAAAAATAAAATGGTGTAAAAATGAGAAATCGCTGGTCAACTTTTAACCCTTATAACTTCCTAACAGTCACATGATCGCAGATCACTGATAGGCTGGCATGATAACCAGAGGTCTCTTGGAGACCTCTGTGGTTGTCACTGCTGGATTGCTATGAGCGCCACCTGGTGGTTGGCTCTCATAGCAAGTGAGTAATTCTGCTACATGCAGGCGATCGCTTATATGTAGCAGAGCCGATCAGGTTCTGGCAGCTTCTAGCCTCCCATGGAGACTATTGGATCATGCCAAAGGGAAAAAAGCTTTAAAAAATATAAAAAAAAAAATGTAAAAGTTCAAATCACCCCCCATTCAAAATAAAACAATTAAAAAAATCAAACCTACAGATATTTGTTATCGCCACGTTCAGAATCGCCAGATCTATCAATAAAAAAAGAATTAACCACGACATTGAATTAAAATGCAATAACGGGCGATCAAAAGATCGTATCGGCACATTGTACCATTAAAAACGTCAGCTCGGCCCGTAACAAATAAGCCCGCACCCGCGAAAAGTGGAGACGCTACGGGGATCGAAAAAAATCGCGCCTTTTTTATTTATTTTTAACAATGTTTTGAATTTTTTTTCACCCCTTAGATAATAAAGAGCCCAGCCATGTCTGGTGTCTGTGAGCTCGTAATGACCGGGAGACTCATAATGGCAGTGTTAGCATCTAGTGAACCCGGCAAAAAAGCCAAACACAAGTGTGGGACTGCACTTTTTTTGCAATTTTACCGCACATGGAATTTTTTTCCCGTTTTCCAGGACAAGATATGTTGAAACCAATGATGTCGTTGAAAAGTACAACTTGTGCCGCAAAAAACAAGCCCTCACACGGCCATATTGACCAAAAAATAAAAAAGTTTTGGCTCTGGAAAGAAGGGGAGCGAAAAACTAAAATGGAAAACCAAAAATACCTACGGTCATGAAGGGGTTAAAACAGCAGTCCCGACCTCACAGAAGAGTCAGTCAGTGGCATCACCCCCAGACGCCACTTCTCATCCATAGCGAGTTTAAAAATACTTTTATTTTCTTGTTGGGATATTAAAAGGGTTTACAACTTTAGCAACAATTTTTAATCAATTTGCAAATCTGCATTTTTAGAGACGACTTTACTTCTGAAGTGAGGGGCTTATAGGCCAGAATACCGCACCGCCAGAAAAAACTGCACCCCACAAGGTATTCACAGCCGCATCCAGAAAGCTTGTGGAAGGGACCTGTAATGTGATGGACGCTATTAACCAGCAGATACGGGGTTAATGGCACTCTGACGCCGCACAGCCGACTGCTGGCTTAAGTCACTGGTCAGTGTATACTGACAGCTGGCTCTGCAGGGCATCAGTGCAGAGACCGGGGCGGTTACAGTGATCCCTGACTGTAGTGGCTGGTGACTGAAGCCACATAGCGGACTGCTGGAGGAAATGAACGTTCTTCCTCCGGCTTTCAGTCGGCTCCCGCAGGCGGTAATTAGGCTCGGTGCACATTATCCTGCTCGCTGCTCTGAGCGCTTCCGTCTACCATGATATTGACAATACTACTGATGGAAGACTCCCTGTAATGAGGCAGATGGAGCCATTTTGCTCTTAGATACAGCAGTGTCCGTATTTTTAGGCCCAAAATTGTAGTTAATGACAGTACTGTGCAGAAAGACATCTCTGTAAAGCAGGACAGCGCTGAACAGAGGCCATACGGAGACTAGCGTAAAGCTGCTGCGTACTGAATGACCCCATCAGAGTTTTAGATGTAAACCCCGATGTGAGTGCTCAGTGTAGAGTGCAGGATAAATGTGATACTAAACCTTCTGTACCCAAAACGCCACCAATAAAACCTACTCCACTGACAGTCAGAAGCCCCCCGCTCAGGTCCGTCCTCTGTTAGCGGGAATACAGGGGGCGGCCACATTGCTGGTGACACAAGCGCTCTGAAAAACCCACGTGGGCTCTGCTACTTTTACTCACTGAAACCACTTTCTTTTGCAAAGAACATTATACATTTTTGCATCACCGTATGTTCAGAGCTTTACATTGTTAGTTTTGGCCGAGTCTTGGGCTTGTGTTTTGTGGGATAAGTTGAAGTTTTTATTGATACAATATTGGGGACATAATAGTTCTTTAATCGATTTCTAGGAGGCAGAATAATCCAGAAGCAGCAGTTCAGGAATTATTTTCTCTGTTCACTGTGGATGATTAGAAGACTTTCTTCTTCGGGTTGGTCCGATTACAGCGATACCAGACTTATTTGGTTTTATGTTTTGCTTTCGTTAGACGTGTGAGTGCAACGGTGGCAGAACACCGGTTATATCCCGCTTCTGGTTGGTCCTCACAGGCCACTGTAGCTGGCCGACCCGCAGGTCATTGTGTCACATGCTATTACTACCATTGGGTCCCATAACCACGTTATGGGGTTGCAGATGGGGCAAGAGACGCCTGCCACCGCCTCACATCGTCCTATATGGTGCCATCGCTGTTGATCACGGCATCTAGAAGATAAGGCCGTCAGGGGCGGGTTCCATGGAGATGGCATCGTCCGGACCGCAGACAGTCCATTATAAAAAATGTTCTTTCTATACCGCTGACATATTCCGCAGCGCTGTACAATAGCTGGAGACATGTACAGAGAATAAGGACGTTACACAGTAACATGCAGATCACCAGTGACCGGAGGAGCGAGGGTCAAGTCTCAGTGTCACCGGTCCAAGGCAGCGCTCAGCAGTGGAGTCAAGGCCCTGACCCTACATGACCGCCCATCGTAAATTTATAGTAGTACTGCTCAAAGCCTGCCTCCTGTGCCGTGCGCTCCTGCGCCCCCTCCGCTTTGCCGAACGCTCCTGCACTCTGCTGCCGTCCACCCAGGATGTCATAATTAATCCCCTTGGAATTGTACACGAGGGGCAGGGACCACACGTGTGCGGGGAGGAATGGGGGGCAGGGACCACACGTGTGCGGGGAGGAATGAGGGGCAGGGACCACACGTGTGCGGGGAGGAATGAGGGGCAGGGACCACACGTGTGCGGGGAGGAAAGAGGGGCAGGGACCACACGTGTGCGGGGAGGAAAGAGGGGCAGGGACCACACGTGTGCGGGGAGGAAAGAGGGGCAGGGACCACACGTGTGCGGGGAGGAAAGAGGGGCAGGGACCACACGTGTGCGGGGAGGAATGGGGGGCAGGGACCACACGTGTGCGGGGAGGAATGGGGGGCAGGGACCACACGTGTGCGGGGAGGAATGAGGGGCAGGGACCACACGTGTGCGGGGAGGAATGGGGGGCAGGGACCACACGTGTGCGGGGAGGAATGAGGGGCAGGGACCACACGTGTGCGGGGAGGAATGAGGGGCCGGGACCACACGTGTGCGGGGAGGAATGAGGGCAGGGACCACACTTGTGCGGGGAGGAATGAGGGGCCGGGAACACGCGTGTGCGGGGAGGAAAGAGGGGCAGGGACCACACGTGTGCGGGGAGGAAAGAGGGGCAGGGACCACACGTGTGCGGGGAGGAAAGAGGGGCAGGGACCACACGTGTGCGGGGAGGAATGGGGGGCAGGGACCACACGTGTGTGGGGAGGAATGGGGGGCAGGGACCACACGTGTGCGGGGAGGAATGAGGGGCCGGGACCACACGTGTGCGGGGAGGAATGAGGGCAGGGACCACACTTGTGCGGGGAGGAATGAGGGGCCGGGAACACGCGTGTGCGGGGAGGAATGAGGGGCCGGGAACACGCGTGTGCGGGGAGGAATGAGGGGCCGGGAACACGCGTGTGCGGGGAGGAATGAGGGGCCGGGACCACACGTGTGCGGGTAGGAATGAGGGGCAGGGACCACACGTGTGCAGGTAGGAATGAGGGGCAAGGACCACACGTGTAAGGGGAGGAATGAGGGGCAGATGGGGGTACCAGTTGTGTATGAGGGGCATGTACCAGACTTGCGCAGGTCTGGCTGGAGTAAAGGGCAGGAGCGGGCAGGATTGAGGGCCGGGTACAAGACATCTACGAGGAGGAATGAGGTTCAGGTACCAGATGGGTAGGGGAGGAATGAGGGGCAGGTGCGGGTGGGTTCCAGACGTGTACAGAGCGGGCGGAAGTGAGGGACTCGTGCGAATACCAGATCTGTACAGATAGGAATGAGGGGCAGGTGCGGGTACGAAACATGTACAGAGTGGGCAGGAGTGAGGGGCGGGTACAAGACGTCTACAAGGAGGAATGAGGTGCAGGTACCAGATGGGTAGGGGAGGAATGAAGGGCAGATGCATGTACCAGACGTCAGTGGGGAGGATTGGGGGTCTGATGCGCGTACCAGATATGTACAAGGAGAGGAGGGACAAGGGGCAGGTGTGGGTACCAGACACATGGGTAAGATGGGACGAGAGTCTACACCTTCACTCATTGGAAGATTTTTAGTTTTTTGTTGGTTTTTTTTTTTTTTTTTTTTTTTTTTTTTTAAAGAATTTGTTGCTGATCTCACCTCTGCTGCCACTCTCCACGTCCCCTGTGTACATAGGGGGCACTTTAAAATGCTGTTCACATATTCTCATTTCAGATAAATGTACTTAATGGGAATTGCAATTGAAAGTGATATTCCGGTCTAAGTAGGTTATTTACTGAACAGTTGATAAATGCAAGATCGATTTACCATTACCTCCATGATGGCAAAAATGGATTATGGCTCCGTTAATCTTCACGTCTTTAACACCATTGACTATACATGGCGGCAGTAGCATCTTATTATCTACCATAAATTATTTGTTTTTCTGGATCTTGGAAAATCAGCCAAACTGTAATGGCTAATAAGTAAAAAAACAACATGATGTTAATTGTCAGGGATGCGGGTGGCCAAGGGCGATGTGAGAGCAGGGATGCGAGAGAAGCGTGAGGCAAGAGCAGGCAGGTGTACAAAAGGCAGGGATGCGAGTGACGGTCAGGGCGGGGTGAGAGCAGGGATAGGGGTGGTCAAATCGGAATGAGAGCAAGGAAGCAAGTGAAGCAGAGATGCGGGTGAAAGTCTGGGCAGGACGAGAACAGAAATGTGGGACAAATGTCGAAGCGGGGCGAGAGCAGGTATGCGAGTGAAGATCAAGGCCAACCAAGAGCAGGGATATGGGCGATGGTCGAAAGGGATGCGGGTGAAGGACATGGCAAGGCAAGAGTAGGGATGTGGGCGAGGCGAGAGCAAGGATATGGGTGTAGGGCATGGCGAGAGCAGGGAGGTGGGCAAAGGTCATGGATACAGGTGAAGGGTGGGGTGAGCAGGGATGCGGGTGAGGGGCAGAGTGAGAGCAAGGATGCAAATGAAGGTCGGCGTGAGAGCAGGGATAGAGGTGCTCATATCGGGGTGAGAGCAAGGAAGCAAGTGAAGCAGAGATGTAGGTGAAGGGCGGAGCAAGAGCAGTGATGCAGGTAAAGATCGAGTAAGGTGAAAGCAGGAATACAGGTGAAGGTCGGGGCAAAGTGAGAGCCGGGATAGGAGTGGTTTGATCGGGGCGGACCGAGAGCAGGGATGCGAGCGATGATTGGGACGAGATCAGGGAAGCCGGTGAATGTCTGAGCTAGAGCAGGGATGGGTGTGAAGAGCAGGGCGAGAGCAGGGATGCAGGTGAAGAGTGGAGCTGGGCAAGAGCAGGGATGCAGGTGCAGGTCAGGGCGAGGCAAGAACAAAGATTCAGATGTTCAGCGAGGGATGAGAGCAGTGATGAGGGTGGTCAGGGAGGGCTGATAGCAGGGATGCGGGTGGTCAAGGAGGGCTGATAGCAGGGATGCGGGTGGTCAAGGAGGGCTGAGAGCAGGTATGCGGGTGGACAAGGAGGGCTGCGAGCAGGTATGCAGGTGGTCAGGGAGGGCTGAGAGCAAGGATGAATCTCAGCTTTGTTAGTGACGTGTTCTTCTTTTGTAGATTCTTTTGGGACTATGAATGGGACTGAAGATGAGAGCTCGCTATATATTCAGCAGTGCGGTGTGCTATTGGATTGTCATGATGATGATGATGATGATATTTCACAATCTGCTCCTGGTGAAGAAAGTGAGGAAAGTTTCTTTGATTCTGAAAAGAAACATGGATCAACCTGCTACGGATCAGCCAAAGCGGGCCCCAGTACCAAAGGGGCAAGTAAGCTGTCTAATATCATAGCTCATCTACAGAACTTGGCGAGCAAGCGCGAGTCGTCCCGCAGGGAATCTGAGATTGAGGAGGAAGTCGCCTTCCAGATGGGCGAGAGCTCATTTGCCTATGATACGCATGGTATTTCTTTCGAAGGTCATGGTGACAATCTGGCCTCTCCGAGGGGGCGCTCACACTCTTCTGATCAACGCTTAAAAACATTTAAGGCAATTAAAATATTACAGGACACGGACTCAAAGGACAAAAAATTTATCTGTGTGGAGTGTGGAAAAACTAGCCGGTACGAGTCCGCGTATCTGCGACACAAGAGGACACACACTGGCGAGAAGCCCTTTACTTGTGCTGATTGCGGAAAGTGTTTCCGGAGAAGTTCTCAGCTAGTGACTCACCAGAGAATCCACACAGGTGAGAAACCCTACACTTGCCTGCGCTGCGGGAAGAGCTTCAGCTGTAACTCCACCCTGGTGACCCATCAGAGGACCCACACGGGCGAGAAGCCTTACATCTGCGTTGAATGTGGAAAGGGCTTTATCCACAGTTCTGACTACAACCGGCACCACCGAGTACACCGTGGAGAGAAGCGCTACACCTGCAAGGAGTGTGGAAAGAGCTTCAGCCAGAGCTCCTATCTGGTCATCCACCAACGCATCCACACCGGAGAGAAACCCTTTGTGTGTAACGTTTGTGGAAAGTGTTTCAGCCGCAACTCTTCACTTGTGACACATCAAAGGGTGCACACGGGGGAGCGACCATATACCTGTGCAGAATGTGGAAAGAGCTTCCGCCAAAGTTCCCATCTCCTCATCCACCAGAGAACACACACTCCAGACAGCCACCTGGCGCTGCGTGCCATGATGTGAGGTTTGCACAGTATTGTTAGGGCTGCCTGTGGTTGCAGGGGATTATTGGGGTCACCCCATTCCAAAGATGATTTCATAAGAAAGAAAAACTCAGAAGAAACCTGTCACGGGTGTAATCCACCTACTTGAGCTGAGTTCTTGAATTCCTGGTGCTATTGGAAAGTATAGGAGACCCCCATCCCCAGAGTGTTGGCACAGACAGGAGCTGGTTGCCCCCTCCCCAGTCCCGTCCCCCTCGCTATTTATACTTGATGGTAAGCCTACGCCTGTGTGCACTTTGGGGCGGACGCACCGTTCCTGCGCTCTGTAGTCCTGATTGCATGCCGCTATTTCAGCCCGTGTACCATTTCTGCTCCAATCATTTCTCTTAATGTTTTGTCCTACGAGGTTGTGTTGCGTTACATGATGGACCTGGTGCTCACCATGTTCCCCAGTGTAAGAGGAGCATTATTACTAAGTTCTCGATGTCTCATCTGCCTGGGCAAATGGCCAAGTAAGGAAGATGGTGGAGCTCGCGTAAAAGGACATGCGCCAGGTGCCCATTGCTACTGCCACCGTCATATGGAGTCCGATACCATCCAGTGTGCACCGAACGTGAGACGTTGTAAGGGGACAGTATGGCGTCCTGCAGATTTGATTCTGGGGCTTCTCATTCACAGACATTTTACAAGGTTATGGGTAGAGACCTGAGGTGGAAAGATAAAGGTGAGTGTCTGCACCTATGTATGTGTGGGAAGAGGCAGGCGGACACCCCTGGAC
This sequence comes from Dendrobates tinctorius, assembly GCF_039654945.1. Classification (NCBI taxonomy): domain Eukaryota; kingdom Metazoa; phylum Chordata; class Amphibia; order Anura; family Dendrobatidae; genus Dendrobates; species Dendrobates tinctorius. The sequence goes on from NW_027361846.1 coordinate 2,288,690, forward strand.
TGGACAATTGTTTACCAGCAGCCCGTACTCTATCACCAATGTGCTGCATTCATCACGGAGGAACTTGTCGCTCCCATATCCTCCAGATATCATAGCAGTTTCTGGAGGAGCTGACCATAGCCTCATCCATGATGGTGAGACGTGTACATTGTGGAGGACACTGGCTGCATCTCCGGTCTAGAGTGAAGGATCGCCACATGACACTATTATTTATTCTCTGATTATTCGTGGAGAGTGAAGCAGTCACGGCCGGGGCTGCTGACGCTCGCTGAACACTAAGACGGTCCGTGCCCTCTCGGCATACTACGTCTTCTCAGAAGCACTTTTATACTGTGATTGTTGTATCATTAAAATATGTGAAATGACAACTGAATCCTGGGGTCGGGCAACAGTAACTCGTAAGCATGGGCTCTCCTCTCTGCCGCCGTACTCTCCATGACCATCACTCCTGTATGCGCGGCAGGAAGCCCCATTCTACACCCAGGAGTGGGCTCGTGTTAGGTGTGATGTGTGGGGAGAGGGCGTCCTGTAAGCACTCCACATACTTTACCTCATTCAATTTCAAGTATTAAAAGGATGCGAGGAGAGTACACCGTGTGCAGAATTATTAGGCAAGTTGTATTTGAGAGGATTCTTTTTATTATTGAACAACTATGTTCTCAATCAACCCAAAAGACTCATAGATATCAAAGCTTAATATTTTTGGACGTTGGAGTGGGTTTTTTTTTTAGATTTGGCTATCTTAGGAGGATATCTGTTTGTGCAGGTAACTATTACTGTGCAGATTTATTAGGCAACTTAAAAACCAATTATCTACCCATCTCACGTGTTTATTTTCACCAGGTAAACCAATAGAGCAACACAAAATTTAGAAATAAACATTTCTGACATTCAAAAACAAAAAAAAATTAGTGCCCAATATAGCTTTCACCTTTCTTTACGATGACACTCACCTTCCTTCCATCCATAGATTCTGTCAGTTGCTTGATCTGTTTACGATCCACATTGCAATGTGCCGCAGCCACCACAGCCTCCCTGACACTGTCCCCAGAGGTGTACTGTTTTCCCTCCCTGTAGATCTCACATTTTATGAGGGACCACAGGTTCTCTATGGGGTTCAGATCAGGTGAACAAGGGGGCATGTCATTACTTTTTCTTCTTTTAGACCTTTACTGGCAGCCACGCTGTGGAGTATCTGGATGCATGTGATGGAGCATTGTCCTGCATGAAAATTATGTTTTTCTTGAACGATACCGACTTCTTCCTGTACCGCTGCTTGAAGAAGGTGTCTTCCAGAAACTGGCAGCAGGTCTGGGAGTTGAGCTTCACTCCATCCTCAACCCGAAAAGGTCCCACAAGTTCATCTTTGATGATACCAGCCCGTACCAGTACCCCACCTCCAGCTTGCTGGCGTCTGAGTCGGAGTGGAGCTCTCTGGCCTTTACTGATCCAGCCTCGGGCCCATCCATCTGGCCCATCAAGAGTCACTCATTTCATCAGTCCATAAAACGTTATAAAAATCAGTCTTAAGATATTTCTTGGCCCAGTCTTGACGTTTTATCTTGTGTTTCTTGTTCAGAGGTGGTCGTTTTCCAGCCTTCCTTACCTTAGCCATGTCCCTGAGTACGGCACACCTTGAGCTTTTTGATACTCCAGTAACGCTGCAGCTCTGAAATATGGCAAAACTGGTGGCAAATGGCGTCTTGGCAGCTTCACGCTTGATTTTCCTCAATTCATGGGCAGTTATTTTGCGCCTTTTTTTTATCAGCACGCTTCTTGCGACCCTGTTGGATATTTGCCATGAAACGCTTGATTGTTCGCTGATCACGCTTCAAAAGTTTGGAAATTTCAAGACTGCTGCATCCCTCTGCAAGACATCGCACAATTTTTGACTTTTCAGAGTCGCCAAATCTCTCTTCTGACCCATTTTGCCAAAGGAAAAGAAGTTGCCTAATAATTAAGCACACCTTATATAGGGTGTTGATGTGATTAGACCACACCCCTCCTCATTACAGAGATGCAAATCACCTGATTTACATAATTGGTAGTTGGCTTTCAAGCCTATACAGCTTGGAGTAGGACAACATGTATGAAAAGGATGATGTGATCAAAACACTCATTTGCCTAATAATTCTGCACACAGTGTAGATAATAGCAGGAATGTGGAGTCGGTAAGCCAAACCTCCAACACCTTAATTCAGTCACTACTGAGCATGTGCATAAAGTGCAGCTCTGGGGTATAATACTGCACAGCACTGGTCACTACTGAGCATGTGCATAAAGTGCAGCTCTGGGGTATAATACTGCACAGCATCGGTCACTACTGAGCATGTGCATGAAGTGCAGCTCTGGGGTATAATACTGCACAGCATCGGTCACTACTGAGCATGTGCATAAAGTGCAGCTCTGGGCTATAATACTGCACAGCATCGGTCACTACTGAGCATGTGCATGAAGTGCAGCTCTGGGGTATAATACTGCACCACATCAGTCACTACTGAGCATGTGTATAAAGTGCAGCTCTGGGGTATAATACTGCACAGCATCAGTCACTACTGAGCATGTGCATAAAGCGCAGCTCTGGGGTATAATACTGCTCAGCATCGGTCACTACTGAGCATGTACATAAAGTGCAGCTTTGGGGTATACTGCACAGCATTGGTCACTACTGAGCATGTGCATAAAGTACAGCTCTGTGGTATAATACTGCACAGCATCGGTCACTACTGAGCCTGTACATAAAGTGCAGCTCTGGGGTATAATACTGCACAGCACAGGTCACTACTGAGCATGTGCATAAAGTGCAGCTCTGGGGTATAATACTGCACAGCATCAGTCACTAATGAGCATGTACATAAAGTGCAGCTTTGGGGTATAATACTGCACAGCACCGGTCACTACTGAGCATATAGTGCAGCTCTGGGGTATAATACTGCACAGCACTGGTCACTACTGAGCGTGTGCATAAAGTGCAGCTCTGGGGTCTAATACTGCACAGCATCGGTCATTACTGAGCATGTTCATAAAGTGCAGCTCTGGGGTATAATACTGCACAGCATCAGTCACTACTGAGCATGTGCATAAAGTGCAGCTCTGAAGTATAATACCGCACAGCATCGGTCACTACTGAGCGTGTGCATAATGTGCAGCTCTGGGGTCTAATACTGCACAGCACCGGTCACTACTGAGCATGTTCATAAAGTGCAGCTCTGGGGTATAATACTGCACAGCATCAGTCACTACTGAGCATGTGCATAAAGTGCAGCTCTGAAGTATAATACCGCACAGCATCGGTCACTACTGAGCTTGTGCATAAAGTGCAGCTTGGATATAATACTGCACAGCATCAGTCACTAATGAGCATGTACATAAAGTGCAGCTTTGGGGTATAATACTGCACAGCATTGGTCCCTACTGAGCATGTGCATAAAGTACAGCTCTGTGGTATAATACTGCACAGCATCGGTCACTACTGAGCCTGTACATAAAGTGCAGCTCTGGGGTATAATACTGCACCACATCAGTCACTACTGAGCATGTGTATAAAGTGCAGCTCTGGGGTATAATACTGCACAGCATCAGTCACTACTGAGCATGTGCATAAAGCGCAGCTCTGGGGTACAATACTGCACAGCATCGGTCACTACTGAGCTTGTGCATAAACTGCAGCTCGGATATAATACTGCACAGCATCAGTCACTAATGAGCATGTACATAAAGTGCAGCTTTGGGGTATACTGCACAGCATTGGTCACTACTGAGCATGTGCATAAAGTACAGCTCTGTGGTATAATACTGCACAGCATCGGTCACTACTGAGCCTGTACATAAAGTGCAGCTCTGGGGTATAATACTGCACAGCACAGGTCACTACTGAGCATGTGCATAAAGTGCAGCTTGGATATAATACTGCACAGCATCAGTCACTAATGAGCATGTACATAAAGTGCAGCTTTGGGGTATAATACTGCACAGCACCGGTCACTACTGAGCATATAGTGCAGCTCTGGGGTATAATACTGCACAGCACTGGTCACTACTGAGCGTGTGCATAAAGTGCAGCTCTGGGGTCTAATACTGCACAGCATCGGTCATTACTGAGCATGTTCATAAAGTGCAGCTCTGGGGTATAATACTGCACAGCATCAGTCACTACTGAGCATGTGCATAAAGTGCAGCTCTGAAGTATAATACCGCACAGCATCGGTCACTACTGAGCTTGTGCATAAAGTGCAGCTTGGATATAATACTGCACAGCATCAGTCACTAATGAGCATGTACAGAAAGTGCAGCTTTGGGGTATAATACTGCACAGCATTGGTCACTACTGAGCATGTGCATAAAGTACAGCTCTGTGGTATAATACTGCACAGCATCGGTCACTACTGAGCCTGTACATAAAGTGCAGCTCTGGGGTATAATACTGCACAGCACAGGTCACTACTGAGCATGTGCATAAAGTGCAGGTCTGGGGTATAATACTGCACAGCACCGGTCACTACTGAGCATATAGTGCAGCTCTGGGGTATAATACTGCACAGCATCGGTCACAACTGAGCATGTGCATAAAGTGCAGCTCCGGTATAATACTGCACCGTATCAGTCACTAATGAGCATGTGCATAAAGTGCAGCTCTGGGGTATAATACTGCACAGCATCGGTCACTACTGAGCATGTGCATAAAGTGCAGCTCTGGGGTATAATACTGCACAGCATCGGTCACTATTGAGCATGTGCATAAAGTGCAGCTCTGGGGTATAATACTGCACAGCACCGGTCACTATTGAGCATGTGCATAAAGTGCAGCTCTGGGGTATAATACTTCACAGCATCGGTCACTGCTGAGCATATGCATAAAGTACAGCTCTGGGGTAAAATACTGCACAGCACTGGTCACTACTGAGCGTGTGCATAAAGTGCAGCTCTGGGGTATAATACTGCACAGCATCGGTCACTACTGAGCATGTGCATAAAGTGCAGCTCGGGTATAATACTGCACCGTATCAGTCACTAATGAGCATGTGCATAAAGTGCAGCTCTGGGGTATAATACTGCATAGCATCAGTCACTACTGAGCATGTACATAAAGTGCAGCTCTGGGGTATAATACTGCACAGCACAGGTAATTACTGAAAATGTGCATTAAGTGCAGCTCTGGGGTATAATACTGCACAGCAGCGATCAACACAGCATGTGCATAAAGTGCAGCTCTGGGGTATAATACTGCACAGCATCGGTCACTACTGAGCATGTGCATAAAGTGCAGCTCTGGGGTATAATACTGCACAGCACTGGTCACTACTGAGCATGTGCATATAGTTAAGCTCTGGGGTATAATACTCCACAGAACAGGTCACTAATGCGCATGTGCATAAAGTGCAGCTCAGGGGTACAATACTGCACAGCATTGATCACTACTGAGCATGTGTATAAAGTGCAGCTATGGGGAAAAATACTGCACAACACCGGTCACTACTGAGCCTGTGCATAAAGTGCAGCTCTGGGGTATAATACTACACAGCACCGGTTACTACTGAGCATGTGCATAAAGTGCAGCTCTGGGGTATAAAACTTCACAGCACCGGTCACTACTGAGGCTGTGCATAAAGTGCAGCTCTGGGGTATAATGCACAGCATCGGTCACTACTGAGCATGTGCATAAAGTGCAGCTCTGGGGTATAATACTGCACAGCACCGGTCACTACTGAGCATGTGCACAAAGTGCAGCTCTGGAGTATAATACTGCACAGCACTGATCACTACTGAGCATGTGCATAAAGTGCATCTCTGGTGCATAATACTGCACAGCATCGGTCACTACTGAGCACGTGCTTAAAGTGCAGCTCTGGGGTATAATACTGCACAGCATCGGTCAGTACAGAGCATGTACATAAAGTGCAGCTTTGGGGTATAATACTGCACAGCATCGGTCACTACTGAGCATGTACATAAAGTGCAGCTCGGGTATAATACTGCAAAGCATCGATCACTACAGAGCTTGGGCATAAAGTGCAGCTCTGGGCTATAATACTGCACAGCATCGGTCACTACTGAGCATGTGCATAAAGTGCAGATCTGGGGTATAATACTGCAAAGCATCGGTCACTACTGAGCATGTGCATAAAGTGCAGGTCTGGAGTATAATACTGCACAGCATTGGTCACTACTGAGCATGTGCATAACGTGCAACTCTGGGGTACAATACTGCACAGCATTGATCGCTACTGAGCATGTGCATAAAGTGCAGCTCTGGGGTATAATACTGCACAGCATCGGTCACTACTGAGCATGTGCATAAAGTGCAGCTCTGGGGTATAATACTGCACAGCACTGGCCACTACTGAGCATGTGCATATAGTTAAGCTCTGGGGTATAATACTCCACAGAACAGGTCACTAATGAACATGTGCATAAAGCACAGCTCTGGGGTATAATACTGCACAGCATTGATCGCTACTGAGCATGTGCATAAAGTGCAGCTCTGGGGTATAATACTGCACAGCATCGATCACTACTGAACATGTGCATAAAGTGCAGCTCTGGGGTATAATACTACACAGCACTGGTCACTACTGAGCATGTGCATAAAGTGCAGCTCTGGGGTATAATACTGCACAGCATGGTCACTACAGAGCATGTATATAAAGTGCAGCTCTGGGGTTTAATACTGTACAGCATCGGTCACTAATGAGCATGTCCATAAAGTGCAGCTCTGGGGTATAATACTACACAGCACTGGTCAATATTGAGCATGTTCAAGAAGTGCAGCTCGGGTATAATACTGCACAGCATCGGTCACTACTGAGCATGTGCATAAAGTGCAGCTCTAGGATATAATACTGCACAGCATCGGTCACTACTGAGCATGTGCATAAAGTGCAGCTCTGGGGTATAATACTGCAAAGCATCGATCACTACAGAGCTTGGGCATAAAGTGCAGCTCTGGGCTATAATACTGCACAGCATCGGTCACTACTGAGCATGTGCATAAAGTGCAGATCTGGGGTATAATACTGCAAAGCATCGGTCACTACTGAGCATGTGCATAAAGTGCAGGTCTGGAGTATAATACTGCACAGCATTGGTCACTACTGAGCATGTGCATAACGTGCAACTCTGGGGTACAATACTGCACAGCATTGATCGCTACTGAGCATGTGCATAAAGTGCAGCTCTGGGGTATAATACTGCACAGCATCGGTCACTACTGAGCATGTGCATAAAGTGCAGCTCTGGGGTATAATACTGCACAGCACTGGTCACTACTGAGCATGTGCATATAGTTAAGCTCTGGGGTATAATACTCCACAGAACAGGTCACTAATGAACATGTGCATAAAGCACAGCTCTGGGGTATAATACTGCACAGCATTGATCGCTACTGAGCATGTGCATAAAGTGCAGCTCTGGGGTATAATACTGCACAGCATCGATCACTACTGAACATGTGCATAAAGTGCAGCTCTGGGGTATAATACTACACAGCACTGGTCACTACTGAGCATGTGCATAAAGTGCAGCTCTGGGGTATAATACTGCACAGCATGGTCACTACAGAGCATGTATATAAAGTGCAGCTCTGGGGTTTAATACTGTACAGCATCGGTCACTAATGAGCATGTCCATAAAGTGCAGCTCTGGGGTATAATAATGCACAGCATCGGTCACTACTGAGCATGTCCATAAAGTGCACCTCTGGAGTATAATACTGCACAGCACAGGTCACTACTGAGCATGTATGTAAAGTGCAACTCTGGGGTATAATACTACACAGCACTACTGAGCATCTGCATAAAGAGCAGCTCTGGGGTATAATACTACACAGCACTGGTCAATATTGAGCATGTTCAAGAAGTGCAGCTCGGGTATAATACTGCACAGCATCGGTCACTACTGAGCATGTGCATAAAGTTCAGCTCTGGGGGTATAATACTCAATAGCATCAGTCACTACTGAGCATGTGCATAAAGTGCAGCTCTCGGGTATAATACTACCCTGTATTGATCACTACTGAGCATGTGCATAAAGTGTAGCTCTGGGGTATAACACTGCACAGCACTGGTCACTATTGAGCATGTTCATAATGTGCAGATCTGGGGTATAATACTGCAAAGCACAGTTCACTACTGAGCATGTGCATAAAGTGCAGCTCTGGGGTATAATACTGCACAGCACCGGTCACTACTGAGCATGTGCATAAAGCGCAGCTCTCGGGTATAATACTGCACAGCAGTGGTCACTACTGAGCATGTGCAAAAAGTGCAACTCGGGTATAATTCTGGACAGCATTGGTCACTACTGAGCATGTGCATAAAGTGCAGCTGTGGGGTATAATACTACACAGCACTGAGCATGTGCATAAAGTGCAGCTCTGGGGTATAATACTGAACAGCATCAGTCACTACTGAGCATGTGCATAAAGTGGAGCTCTGGGGTATAATACTGCACAGCATCAGTCACTACTGAGCATGTGCATAAAGTTCAGCTCGGGTATAATACTGCACAGCATCAGTCACTACTGAGCATGTGCATAAAGTGCAGGTCTGGGGTATAATACTGCACAGCATCAGTCACTACTGAGCATGTGCATAAAGTGCAGGTCTGGGGTATAATACTACACAGCATCAGTCACTACTGAGCATGTACATAAAGTGCAGCTCTGGGGTATAATACTGCACAGCATCGGTCACTACTGAGTAAGTGCATAAAGTGCAGCTCCGGGGTATAATACTGCACAGCATCGGTCACTACTGAGTAAGTGCATAAAGTGCAGCTCTGGGGTATAAGACTGCACAGCATCGGTCACTACTAAGCATGTGCATATAGTGCAGCTCTGAGGTATAATACTGCACAGCACCGGTCACTACTGAGCATGTGCATAAAGAGCAGCTCTGGGGTATAATACTGCACAGCACCGGTCACTACTGAGCCTGTGCATGAAGTGCAGCTCAGGGGTACAATACTGCACAGCATCGGTCACTACTGAGCATGTGCATAAAGTGCAGGTCAGGGGTATAATACTGCACAGCACCGGTCACTACTGAGGATATAGTGCAGCTCTGGGGTATAATAATGCACAGCATCGGTCACTGCTGAGCATATGCATAAAGTACAGCTCTGTGGTATAATACTGCATAGCACCGATCACTACTGAGCGTATAGTGCAGCTCTGGGGTATAATACTGCACATCATCAGTCACTACTGAGCATATGCATAAAGTGCAGCTCTGGGGTATAATACTGCACATCATCAGTCACTACTGAGCATATGCATAAAGTGCAGCTCTGGGGTATAATACTGCACAGCATCCGTCGCTACTGAGCATGTGCATAAAGTGCAGCTCTGGGGTATAATACTGCACATCATCAGTCACTACTGAGCATATGCATAAAGTGTAGCTCGGGTATAATACTGCACAGCAATGGTCACTACTGAGCATGTGCATAAAGTGCAGCTCTGGGGTATAATACTGCACATCATCAGTCACTACTGAGCATATGTATAAAGTGTAGCTCGGGTATAATACTGCACAGCAATGGTCACTACTGAGCATGTGCATAAAGTGCAGCTCTGGGGTATAATACTGCACATCATCAGTCACTACTGAGCATATGCATAAAGTGTAGCTCGGGTATAATACTGCACAGCATCAGTCACTACTGAGCATGTGCATAAAGTGCAGCTCTGGGGTATAACACTGCACATCATCAGTCACTACTGAGCATGTGTATAAAGTGCAGCTCTGGGGTATAATACTGCACAGCACAGGTTATTACTGAGCATGTGCATAAAGTGCAGCTCTGGGCTATAATACTGCACAGCCCCGGTCACTACTGAGCATGTGCATAAAGTGCAGCTCTGGGGTATAATACTGCACATCATCAGTCACTACTGGGCATATGCATAAAATGCAGCTCTGGGGTATAATACTGCACAGCATCCGTCAATACTGAGCATGTGCATAAAGTGCAGGTCTGGGGTATAATACTGCACAGCACCGGTCACTACTGAGTCTGTGCATAAAGTGCAGCTCTGGGGTATAATACTACACAGCATCTGTCACTACTGAGCATGTGCATAAAGTGCAGCTATGGGGTATAATACTGCACAGCATCGGTCACTACTGAGCATGTGCATAAAGTGCAGCTCTGGGATACAATACTGCACAGTATTGATCACTACTGAGCATGTGTATAAATTGCAGCTCTGGAGTATAATACTGCACAGCATCGGTCACTACTGAGTCTGTGCATAAAGTGCAGCTCTGGGGTATAATACTGCACAGCATCGGTCACTTCCCTTTTGGAAGTGCATTGAGCAGCAGGGTGGTTTGCTGGTAAAAGGGGAAAAAAAAAAAAAACTCTTTTAAATCTTCTTCCTGAGCGAGTGTGACCGAGCTGAGTGTGACCTGAGTGTAAGTGGGAACTGTGGTAAGTGTGTGACTTGAGTTTCAGTGACTTTGGATTCAGGGAGTTTCCCAGGGAGGTATTACTGAATGGCTGTTATATTTTATTAATACTTTTTATTTATTTTTGCTTATCTTATTGTCTGGTGCAGTCCCCATTAGGATGTGCTCCACTATTGCCAATGCCATCCAGTGCACGTCTTGCCGCATGTATGCAGTCCTTGACCAGCCGGTGGAGGGTGCATACTGCTGTGCGAGATGTGAGCACGTTGTGCATTTGGAAGCCCAGATACTGGATCTAAATGTGCAGCTGGCAACACTGAGATCCATAGACAATATGGAAAGGAGTCTTCTGCTCACTGAGCAGACGCTCAGTGGGATAGATGAGGGGGGGATGCTAGGTTGGAGCTGCAGGACAGTGAAGCAGCTAGCTGGGTGACAGAAGGCGGGGTAGAGGGAAGAGCACCAGGGAGGCTAGTCCTGATCTGGCACACCCCAATAAGTTTGCTAAGTTGGCAGATGAGGGAAGTGTTAGTGCAGGAGTAGCACTGCTGCAGCAAGGCATGTCCTCTGAAAGCCGGAGGAGTGTCTGCTCCAGTAAGGGGGGAAATAGGAGAGCAGGGCAGGCCAGACAGGTGCTGGTAGTGGGAGACTCAATTATTAGGGGAACAGAGAGGGCAATCTGTCACAAAGACAGGGATCGTCGGACGGTGTGCTGCCTACCTGGCGCTCGAGTCCGACTCATCGCTGATCGGGCTGACAGATTACTGGGAGGGGCTGATGAGGATCCAGCGGTCATGGTGCACATTGGCACAAATGACAAAGTTAGAGGTAGGTGGAAGGTCCTTAAAGATGATTTCAGGGAATTAGGCTACAAGCTTAAAGCAAGGACCTCCAAGGTGGTATTTTCGGAAATACTTCCTGTACCACGTGCCACGCCAGAGAGGCAGCGGGAGATTAGGGAGGTTAATAAGTGGCTCAGGAATTGGTGTAGGAAGGAGGGTTTGGGTTCCTGCAGAACTGGGCCGACTTCACGTATGGCTACAGGTTCTACGCTAGGGACGGGCTGCACCTCAATGGGGAGGGAGCAGCTGTGCTGGGGGAGAAAATGGCTAGAAGGTTGGAGGAGTGTCTAAACTAGGGACGGGGGGGGGAGGGTATTCCTTTTATAGGAGGGGAAGATAGTGCAGACAGAGACCTGGGCACAAATAATGACATTGGGGGTGGGGGTGACATGGGGGGGGGTGGGGTTAGAACTGTTAATAAGAAAGAATAGAGGTACAGAGAGATACATAAAGTGCATGTACACTAATGCCAGAAGTCTCGCCAACAACATGGAGGAATTGGAGCTAATGTTGTTGGAACATAATTCTGCCATGGTGGGGATATCAGAGACATGGCCGGACGAGAGCCGTGACCGGGGGATAATTTACAGGGCTATAGTCTGTTCAGAAATGACCGAACAAATAAGCGAGGGGGAGGGGGGTGTCTATATGTAAAATCATCCTTACAACCCATCCTGCGTGATAATATATATGACTCTAATGAGAATGTAGAGTCCCTGTGGGGGGAGATAAGGGGGGGGGGGGAATAATAAATTACTGATAGGGGTTTGTTATAAATCTCCAAAAATAATGGAAGCAACAGAGAATATCCTCATAAAGCAAATAGATGAAGCTGCGACTCAAGGAGAAGTCATTATTATGGGGGACTTCAACTACCCTGAAATACATTGGGGAACCGAAACCTGCAGTTCAGCAAAGGTGATAGGTGTCTGACCACTATGAGAGACAATCACCTTTCACAACTGGTTCAGGACCCAACAAGAGGGGGGGGCACTGCTAGACCTAATATTAACCAACAGGCCAGACCGCAGATCAGATATAAGGGTTGGGGGTCACTGGGGGAACAGTGATCACAAATTAATACGTTTTCATGTATCCTTTAATAAGATGTGTAGTAGAGGGGTTACAAGGACATGAAACTTCAGGAAGGCAAATTTCCAACGGATGAGAGATGATCTTGGTGCAATAACTGGGACGATATCCTGAGACATAAAAATACACAAAGACAATGGGAGACGTTTATTATCCTCCTGAATAGGAGCTGTGCACAATATATACCGTATGGGAATAAACATGCGAGAAATAGGAGGAGACCACTATGGCTAAATAGAGCTGTAAGGGGCGCAATAAGAGATAAAAATAAAGCATTTAGAGAATTAAAGCAAGTAGGGAGTGATGAGGCATTAAATAAAAACAGAAGATTAAATAAATTCTGTAAAAAGCAAATCAAGACAGCAAAGATTGAGACAGAGAGACTCATTGCCAGAGAAAGTAAAAATAATCCCAAAATATTCTTTAACTACATAAATAGTAAGAAGCTAAAAAATGATAGTGTTGGTCCCCTTAAAAATAGTTCTGGGTGAAATGGTGGATGAGGATGAGGAAAAAGCCAATATGCTAAATGACTTTTTTTCAACAGTATTTACACAAGAAAATCCCATGACCGATAACATGATCAGGGATAAAAATTCTCCATTAAATGTCACCTGCTTAACCCAGCAGGAAGTACGGCGGCGTCTACAAATCACTAAAATTGACAAATCCCCGGGCCCGGATGGGATACACCCCCGAGTACTGCAGGAATTAAGCACAGTCATAGATAGACCACTATTTTTAATCTTTAAAGATTCCATAATAACAGGGTCTGTACCACAGGACTGGCGTATAGCAAATGTGGTGCCAATATTCAAAAAGGGGACAAAAACTGAACTTGGAAATTATAGGCCTGTAAGTTTAACCTCAACTGTGGGTAAAATCCTGGAGGGTTTTCTAAGAGATACCATACTGGAGTATCTGGAGAAGAATAACCTTATGACCCAATATCAACATGGGTTTACAAGGGACCGTTCCTGTCAGACTAATCTGATAAGCTTTTATGAAGAGGTAAGTTCTGGACTGGACCAAGGGAATGCAGTGGACGTGGTGTACATGGACTTTTCAAAAGCTTTTGATACGGTGCCACACAAAAGGTTGATACATAAAATGAGAACAATGGGGATAGGGGAAAATATGTGTAGGTGGGTTAAGAGCTGGCTCAGGGATAGGAAACAAAGGGTGGTTATTAATGGAGCACACTTGGACTGGGTCACGGTTAGCAGTGGGGTACCACAAGGGTCAGTTTTGGGCCCGCTTCTTTTTAACATATTTATTAATGACCTTGTAGGGGGCATAGAGAGTAGAATTTCAATATTTGCAGATGACACTAAACTCTGCAGGGTAATTAATACAGAGGAGGACAATTTTATATTACAGGAGGATTTATGTAAACTAGAAGCTTGGGCTGATAAATGGCAAATGAGCTTTAATTGGGAAAAATGTAAGGTCATGCACTTGGGTAGAACGAACAAGTTGTATAATTATGTGCTTAATTGTAAAACACTGGGCAAAACAGTCACTGAAAAAGACCTGGGTGTATGGGTGGACGACAAACTCACATTTAGTGGCCAGAGTCAAGCAGCTGCTGCAAAGGCAAATAAAATAATGGGATGCATTAAAAGAGGCATAGATGCTCATGAGGAGAACATAATGTTACCTCTATATAAGTCACTAGTGCGACCACACTTAGAATACTGCGTACAGTTCTGGTCTCCGGTGTATAAGAAAGACATAGCTGAACTGGAGCGGGTGCAGAGAAGAGCGACCAAGGTTATTAGGGAACTGGGGGGTCTGCAATACCAAGACAGGTTATTACACTTGGGGTTATTTAGTTTGGAGAATCGAAGGCTTAGGGGTGATCTTATTACAATGTATAAATATATGTGGGGACAATACAAAGACCTTTCTAATGATCTTTTTACTCTTAGACCTGTGACGGGGACAAGGGGGCATCCTCTACGTCTGGAGGAAAGAAGGTTTAAGCATACTCACAGCCGCAGATTCTTTACTGTAAGAGCAGTGAGACTATGGAACTCTCTGCCATATGATGTTGTAATGAGTGATTCACTACTAACATGTAAGAAGGGACTGGATGCCTTTCTTGGAAAGTATAATATTACAGGGTATATACACTAGTCTCCTTAATATTGCGTTGATCCAGGGAGCTAGTCTGATTGCCGTATGTGGAGTCGGGTAGGAATTTTTTTCCCCAATGTGAAGCTTACTGTTCGCCACATGGGTTTTTTTTGCCTTCCTCTAGATCAACATGTTAGGGCAGGTTAAGGTTAGGATATGGGTTGAACTAGATGGACTTAAAGTCTCCCTTCAACCTTAATAACTATGTTACTATGTTACTACTGAGCATGTGCATAAAGTGCAGCTCTGGGGTATAATACTGCACAGCCCCGGTCACTACTGAGCATGTGCATAAAGTGCAGCTCTGGGGTATAATACTGCAAAGCACCGGTCACTACTGAGCTTGTGCATAAAGTGCAGCTCTGGGGTACAATACTGCACAGCATTGATCACTACTGAGCATGTGTATAAAGTGTAGCTCTGGGGTATAATACTGCACAGCATCGGTCACTACTGAGCATGTGCATAAAGTGCAGCTCTCGGGTATAAAACTGCACAGCATCGGTCACTACTGAGCATTTGCATAAAGTGCAACTCTGGGGTATAATACTGCACAGCATCGGTCACTACTGAGCATGTGAATAAAGTGTAGCTCTGGGGTATAATACTGCACAGCATCGGTCACTACTGAGAATGTGCATAAAGTGCAGCTCTGGGGTATAATACTGCACAGCACTGGTCGCTACTGAGCAAGTGGATAAAGTGCAGCTCTGGGGTATAATACTGCACATCATCAGTCACTACTGAGCATATGCATAAAGTGTAGCTCGGGTATAATACTGCACAGCATCGGTCACTACTGAGCATGTGCATAAAGTGCAGCTCTGGGGTATAATACTGCACAGCATCAGTCACTACTGAGAATATGCATAAAGTGCAGCTCTGGGGTATAATACTGCACAGCATCGGTCACTACTGAACATGTGCATAAAGTGCAGCTCTGGGGTATAATACTGCACAGCACAGGTTATTACTGAGAATGTGCATTAAGTGCAGCTCTGGGCTATAATACTGCAAAGCACCGGTAACTACTGAGCATGTGCATAGAGTGCAGCTCTTGGGTACAATGCTGCACAGCATTGATCACTACTGAGCATGTGTATAAAGTGGAGCTCTGGGGTATAATACTGCACAGCACCGGTCACTACTGAGCATGTGCATAAAGTGAAGCTATGGGGTATAATACTGCACAGCATCGGTCACTACTGAGCATGTGCATAAAGTGCAGCTCTGGGGTATAATACTGCACAGCATTGGTCACTACTGAGCATGTGCATAAGGTGCAGCTCTGGGGTATAATACTGCACAGCATCGGTCACTACTGAAGATGTGCATAAAGTGCAGCTCTGGGGTATAATACTGCACAGCATCGGTCTCTACTGAGCATGTGAATAAAGTGCAGCTCTGGGGTATAATACTGCACACCATCGGTCACTACTGAGAATGTGCATAAAGTGCAACTCTGGGGTATAATACTGTACAGCATCGGTCACTTCTGAGCATGTGCATAAAGTGCAGCTCTGGGGTATAATACTGTACCGCATCGGTCACTACTGAGCATGTGCATAAAGTGCAACTTTGGGGTATAACACTGCACAGCACAGGTTATTACTGAGAATGTGCCTAAAGTGCAGCTCTGGGCTATAATACTGCACAGCCCCGGTCACTACTGAGCATGTGCATAAAGTGCAGCTCTGGCGTATATTACTGCACAGCACCGGTCACTACTGAGCATGTCCATAAAGTGCAGCTCTGGGGTATAATACTGCACAGCACCGGTCACTACTGAGGCTGTGCATAAAGTGCAGCACTGGGGTATAAAACTGCACAGCATCGGTCTCTACTGAGCATGTGCATAAAGTGCAGCTCTGGGGTATAATACTGCACAGCATCGGTCACTACTAAACATGTGCATAAAGTGCAGCTCTGGGGTATAATACTGCACAGCACAGGTTATTACTGAGAATGTGCATTAAGTGCAGCTCTGGGCTATAATACTGCAAAGCACCGGTAACTACTGAGCATGTGCATAGAGTGCAGCTCTTGGGTACAATACTGCACAGCATTGATCACTACTGAGCATGTGTATAAAGTGGAGCTCTGGGGTATAATACTGCACAGCACCGGTCACTACTGAGCATGTGCATAAAGTGAAGCTATGGGGTATAATACTGCACAGCATCGGTCACTACTGAGCATGTGCATAAAGTGCAGCTCTGGGGTATAATACTGCACAGCATTGGTCACTACTGAGCATGTGCATAAGGTGCAGCTCTGGGGTATAATACTGCACAGCATCGGTCACTACTGAAGATGTGCATAAAGTGCAGCTCTGGGGTATAATACTGCACAGCATCGGTCTCTACTGAGCATGTGAATAAAGTGCAGCTCTGGGGTATAATACTGCACACCATCGGTCACTACTGAGAATGTGCATAAAGTGCAGCTCTGGGGTATAATACTGTACAGCATCGGTCACTTCTGAGCATGTGCATAAAGTGCAGCTCTGGGGTATAATACTGTACCGCATCGGTCACTACTGAGCATGTGCATAAAGTGCAACTTTGGGGTATAACACTGCACAGCACAGGTTATTACTGAGAATGTGCCTAAAGTGCAGCTCTGGGCTATAATACTGCACAGCCCCGGTCACTACTGAGCATGTGCATAAAGTGCAGCTCTGGCGTATATTACTGCACAGCACCGGTCACTACTGAGCATGTCCATAAAGTGCAGCTCTGGGGTATAATACTGCACAGCACCGGTCACTACTGAGGCTGTGCATAAAGTGCAGCACTGGGGTATAAAACTGCACAGCACCGGTCACTACTGAGGCTGTGCATAAAGTGCAGCTCTGGGGTATAATACTACACAGCACTTCTGAGCATGTGCATAAAGTGCAGCTCTGGGGTATAATACTACACAGCACTGGTCACTATTGAGCATGTTCATGAAGCGCAGCTCTGGGGTATAATATTGCACAGCATCGGTCACTACTAAGCATGTGCATAAAGTGCAGCTCTGGGGTATAATACTGCACAGCATCAGTCACTACTGAGCATATGCATAAAGTGTAGCTCGGGTGTAATACTGCACAGCATCGGTCACTACTGAGCATGTGCATAAACTGCAGCTCTGGGGTATAATACTGCACAGCATCAGTCACTACTGAGAATATGCATAAAGTGCAGCTCTTGGGTATAATACTGCACAGCAGCGGTCACTACTGAACATGTGCATAAAGTGCAGCTCTGGGGTATAATACTGCACAGCACAGGTTATTACTGAGAATGTGCATTAAGTGCAGCTCTGGGCTATAATACTGCACAGCCCCGGTCACTACTGAGCATGTGCATAAAGTGCAGCTCTGGGGTATAATACTGCACAGCATCGGTCACTACTGAGCATGTGCATAAAGTGCAGCTCAGGTGTACAATACTGCACAGCATTGATCACTACTGAGCATGTGTTTAAAGTGCAGCTCTGGGGTATAATACTGCACAGCAACGGTCACTACTGAGTCTGTGCATAAAGTGCAGCTCTGGGGTATAATTCTGCACAGCATCGGTCACTACTGAGCATGTGCATAAAGTGCAGCTCTGGGGTATAATACTTCAGAGCACCGGTCACTACTGAGCATGTGCATAAAGTGCAGCTCAGGTGTACAATACTGCACAGCATTGATCACTACTGAGCATGTGTATAAAGTGCAGCTCAGGATATAATACTGCACAGCATCGGTCACTACTGAGCCTGTGCATAAAGTGCAGCTCTGGGGTATAATACAGCACAGCACCGGTCACTACTGAGCCTGTGCATAAAGTGCAGCTCTGGTGTACGATACTGCACAGCACCGGTCACTACTGAGCATGTGCATAAAGTGCTGGTCTGGGGTATAATACTGCACAGCACCGGTCACTACTGAGCATGTTCATAAAGTGCAGCTCTGGGGTATAATACAGCACAGCACCGGTCACTACTGAGCCTGTGCATAAAGTGCAGCTCTGGTGTATGATACTGCACAGCACCGGTCACTACTGAGCATATGCATAAAGTGCAGCTCTGTGGTATAATACTGCACAGCACCGGTCACTACTGAGGCTGTGCATAAAGTGCAGCTCTGGGGTATAAAACTGCACAGCATCGGTCACTACTGAGCATGTACATAAAGTGCAGCTCTGGGGTATAATACTGCCCAGCACCGGTCACTACTGAGCATGTGCATAAAGTGCAGCTCTGGGGTGTAATACTGCACAGCATCGGTCACTACTGAGCATGTGCATAAAGTTCAACTCTGGGGTATAATACTGCACAGCACAGGTTATTACTGAGCATGTGCATAAAGTGCAGCTCTGGGGTATAATACTGCACAGCATCGGTCACTTCTGAACCTATGCATAAAGTGCAGCTCAGGGGTATAATACTGCACAGCACCGGTCAATACTGAGCATGTGCATAAAGTGCAGCTCTGGGGTATAATACTGCACAGCACCGGTCACTACTGAGCATGTGCATAAAGTGCAGCTCTGGAGTATAATACTGCACAGTATCGGTCACTACTGAGCATGTGCATGAAGTGCAGCTCTGGGGTATAAAACTGCACAGCATCGGTCACTACTGAGCCTGTACATAAAGTGCAGCTCTGGGGTATAATACTGCACAGCATCGGTCACTACTGAGCATGTGCATGAAGTGCAGCTCTGGGGTATAAAACTGCACAGCATCGGTCACTACTGAGCCTGTACATAAAGTGCAGCTCTGGGGTATAATACTGCACAGCATCTGTCACTACTGAGCATGTGCATAAAGTGCAGCTCTGGGGTATAATACTGCACAGCACCGGTCACTACTGAGCATGTACATAAAGTGCAGCTCTGGGGTATAATACTGCACCGCATCGGTCACTACTGAGCATGTGCATAAAGTGCAGCTCTGGGGTATAATACTGCACAGCATCGCTCTTCCAACTCCTGACTTCTACACGGCAATGGGAAGAGAGAGGGTAAGTGTGGAACTGGCACATCTTACAGATGCGCCATTTCTTGGTTGGCTATGGGCAAATTTTTTTAGGGAATTAACGGGAATCTGTCACCTATTTTTTCGCATATAAGATGCCCCTGATGCAACCTGAAAGATAAGAAAGACGAGTTATATTATACTCACCCAGGGGTGGTCTGGGTCCGGTCCGGGGCCTCCCATTT
Source organism: Dendrobates tinctorius (assembly GCF_039654945.1). Classification (NCBI taxonomy): domain Eukaryota; kingdom Metazoa; phylum Chordata; class Amphibia; order Anura; family Dendrobatidae; genus Dendrobates; species Dendrobates tinctorius. The sequence goes on from NW_027361846.1 coordinate 2,308,373, forward strand.
TCAAGCAATGATGTCCTCTTCTTTGCTTCCCGTCGCGGCTCCTGCGCAGGCGCCCTGCTCTGTCCTGTTGAGGGCAGAGCAGAGTCCTGCAGTGCACAGGCGCTGGGAAAGGTCAGAGAAATCCGGCTCCAGCGCACTGCAGTACTTTATTCTGCCCTCAACAGGGCAGAGCAGGGCGCCTGCGCAGGATGCGCAGGAGGCGCGACGGGAAGCAAAGAAGAGAACGTCATCGGTAGAAGATACGAGGCGCCAGGCCCGGACCGCGACACCCATCGAACCGGACTAGACCGCCCCTGGGTGAGTATAATCTAACTCTTTTTTCTTCTCTTTCAGGTTACATCGGGGGCAGATATTCGGCATTGCAGAATGCTGGAGAGAAGCCCCTGATGGCGGTGGCTACAGCTTATGGGCCAAAAAATGGGGTGACAGATTCCCCTTAATATCTGCCCTCGGTCACTGGCTTGCCCTCTCTGGCGGAGAAAATTGAACGGGAGCCCACACTAGTTTTTTCTGTGAATTAATCCTTTAATTTAACACCTACAGCTCCAAAATTTTACACACACACTAATAACATTATTAGTGAGGGACATATATAAATGTAACGAATATGCAATGGTTTACTGCAGGGGTCTCAAACTCGGCAGAGTAAATGGGCCGCACATAAAAAAAAATTTAAGCTGGCGGGCCGCGTTCCTTTCAAACTTAATACATTCACAATTGATAGCGGTATCTAAGGGGTTAAACGGCCGCGATCGGTGCTAATGCCGATCGTGGCCGTTCAAATAGGTTGTCAGCTGCGATATACAGCTTTCCTCAGCGGATGATAGTGTCGGCTGTGCTTGTGAGACGGCGCTACCATCTCGCTGTACACGCTCAGCCACAGTCACCTGCAAAATCCAGCAATGGGGGAAGTCACGTCTCCGCTCTCTGTCATCACACAGCGCCAGAGGGATGTCATCACGCAGGGCCACAGCCACTACGGAGCGGCGCACTCCTCCTCTTGTAGTGTGAACAGTGGCGTACTACAAAGTTATGGGCCCTGGTGCAAACTTTCAAATGGGAGCCCCCCATGCCAAAATACACACACATCTCCACTCCGCACACCTCGGACAAGAGCGGCTCCGCTCTGTACACTTCATACACATGCACCTCCGCTTCGTACACCCCGTACACACCCGGCTCTGCTCGTACACCTTGTACACGCGCGGCTCCGCTCTGTACACTTCATACACATACTGCTCCGCTCCGTACACCTCGTACACACGAGGCTCCGCTCCGTACACCCCGTACACATGCGACTCCGCTTCGTACACCACGTACACACATGGCTCCGCTCCGTACACCTGGTACACGCGGCTCCATTTCCGTACACCCCGTACACACGCGGCTCCGCTCCGTACACCTCGTACACACGCGGATCCGCTCCGTACACCCCGTACACACGCGGATCCGCTTCGTACACCTCGTACACATGCGGCTCCGCTCCGTACACCTCGTACACTCGCGGCTCCGCTCCGTACACCTCGTACACACAGGGCTTCGCTCCGTACACCTCATACACACACAGCTCTGCTACATCTGTGGCGCCCACAGGAGTATGGTCGCCACAGTGGCTTTGTCTTCCTCCAGGGGAGGGTAATGCCAGGCTTGGAGGCAATGATGGGTCTCTCTCGCAGTCAATCCATACATGCAACACAGATCCACTCCAGGCCAGCAGGGGGAACTCTGAACCAGGATTAAGGGGAGGGGTGCTCCCTGAGGGCCAAGAGGAAGGAGTGTTCAGTTAGTCTGCGGAGGGTGAAGTGTGCAGACGTGGAGAGAGAAGCTGGAGGTTGAGCTAGGAAGGAGATGATGTCATTGTTTTCTCCAAAACCTATGAAGATCATCTGGAGCACCTGGCTGAAGTGTTTGAAGCTTTGCCCAATTTTGGCCTGAAGGTGAAGCCCTCCAAGTGCCACCTCCTGAAGCCCAAGGTGCAGTACCTCGGTCATGTGGTCAGTGCAGAAGGTGTGGCACCAGATCCTGATAAAGTCACAGTCATCAGGAACTGGCCGAAGCCCAGCAATCTTCACGAAGTACGCTAATTCCTTGGACTGGTAGGCTACTACCGAAGATTCATCAAGGACTTTACTGAAATAGCCACCCCTATGCAAATCTCCTGGTGGGGCAGTCCAAGAAGACCAAACAGAAAAATTCCACCTTTGAATGGACTGAAGAGTTGGAGAGGTCCTTCACCAGACTGAAGATGGCTCTCACAGGAGATGAAGTTCTGGCCTACCCAGATTATGACAAGCCCTTTGTGCTGTACACAGATGCCAGCAACATGGGACTAGGAGCAGTACTGTCGCAGGTACAGAATGGGAAAGAGTGATCTCCTATGCCAGCAGGAAGCTGAAAGGAACCCTGACAACTACAGTTCTTTCAAGCTGGAGTTCCTTGCCATAGTCTGGGCTGTCATGAAAGGTTCAAGCATTACCTAGCCTCTGCTAAGTTCACTATCTTCACGGACAACAATCCGTTGACGCATTTGGACACTGCAAAGCTAGGAGCACTGGAACAGCGATGGATGGCTTGGCTATCGAACTATGAGTTTACCATCAAGTACCGGGCAGGGCACAAGAATGCCAATGCCGATGCGCTGTCCAGAATGCCTAACCTACCAGATAACGGAGAAGACACTGAGGCTCTTGAAGAGATAGAGCTACTTCCCATCCACCGGCCACTTGCGGCCCAACGTGCTCAAGGAGTGAGAAACAGACGGTCTGGCTTGAAGGAGGTCACAGAGTAGGGTTCTGTATTGGGCCCCCTACTGTTTAATATATTTATTAATGATCTAGTGTATGGCTTACACAGTAAAATATCAGTATTTGCAGATGATACAAAACTATGAAAGGTAGTTAACACAAAGGAGGACAGTTTGCAACTACAGACAGATTTGAGTAAATTGGAGAATTACGCACATGGAAGGAGAAACAGATGCTACAATTACTGACTAAATGGGAAACTGCTGGGGAAATCAGACATGGAAAAAGACTTAGGCATCTTAGTCCATAAGAAGCTAAATTGGAGTGCCCAGTGTCAGGCAGCTGCCACCAAAGCAAATAGGGTCATGGGATGCATTAGAAGAGGTCTGGGGACACGAGATGAAAACATAATTCTCCCTCTGTACAAATCACTCGTCAGACCACACTTGGAGGATTGTGTGCAATTTTGGATGCCGGTGCTCAAGAAAGACATTACTGAACTTGAAAGGGTTCAAAGGCGGGCTACTAAAATAAATGGAATTGGTTCACTACAATACCCAGAAAGGTTATCAAAATTAGGTCTATTTACTCTAGAAAAGAGAAGACTTAGGGGAGACCTAATATATATGTACAAGTATATCAGAGGGCAATACAGAGATCTCTCCAATGAACTGTTTGTACCAAGGACTGTGACAAGAACAAGGGGGCATTCTCTTCGTTTGCAGGAAAGACAATTTCTGCACCAGCATAGAAGAGGGTTCTTCACGGTAAGAGCAGTGAGGCTCTGAAATTCTCTTCCTGAGGAAGTGGTGATGGCCAACTCACTGAATGAATGTAAGAAAGGAATGGAGGCTTTTCTTGTGAGTAACAGTATAGAAGGTTACGAATAACAGAATATTATAGGTAGATGGGTGACCCAGCTTAGGGGAATGAACTTTTTTCCCTATGGAGAAAATTGGCTTCTACTCTGTGGGTTTTTTGCCTTCCCCAGGATCAACAATGCAGAACAGCTGCACTAAAAATAGGCTGAACTAGATGGACATAAGGTCTTCCTTCAGCCTTCAAAACTATGTTACTATGTTACCCTGAATCCGTTGCCCCATCATGACTGGGCAGAAACGCAAGATAGTGACCCTGCAGTCCACCTGGTGAAAGAGCTGCTGACACGAGCTGACTCACGTCCAGAGTTGGATGCTCCTGAAGAAACTCAGCAGTTGTGGAAGGAGAGAGGCCGGCTGTTCATTTATGAAGGGAAGCTGTGTCAGAGGAGTATCAATGCCCGCACTCATGAGCTGGTTTGGCAGGTGACAGCCCCAAAGAGAGAGGCATCAATGGTCCTGGAAGCATACCACAATGGAGCTGGACACTTCGGATGGAAGAAGTTGGAAGTATTGTTCCTAGAGAGGTTCTACTGGGCTGGTATGAGGAAAGCCACTGAGAGGTGGTGCCGGGAGTGTGGACAATGTAACCTGCGCAGAAAGGATCAAGACATCCAGAGAGCTCCTCTACAGCCAGTCATCACCAAACAGCCCCTTGAGCTGGTAGCCCTGGACCATGTGAAGCTGGTTCCAAGCCGGTCAGGCTACATCTATGCTCTTACCATTGTGAACCACTACTTAAGATTCCTGGTAGTTGTGCCTGTCAAAGATCAAAGTGCCAGGACAGCAGCCAGAGCGTTCCAACAGCACTTCTGTAGACCACATGGGTACCCGGAGAAATTGCTTACAGATCAAGGTCCAGCTTTCGAGGCAGAAGTGTTCCAAGAATTCTGTAACCTGTATGGTTGTAAGAAGATCCGGACAACACCGTACCACCCACAGACCAATGGCATGTGCGAGAAGATGAACCAGGTAGTGATTGACCTCCTGAAGACTTGGCCCTTGGAGGAGAGGAATCTGTGGCCAGAGAAGTTGCCCGATCTGGTGGACCTCTACAACATTATCCCAGTGAACTCTACCAACTGTACCCCAGCCTACTTAATGAGAGCAAGACCTGGTAAGCTGCCTATTGACTTAGATATGGGAGTCCTGAAACCCGAAGTAGCGTCCCCAGATGCTGATTGGGACACGGAGAGGCAGCAACAGTATAGAAGAGTTCAAGAATGTGTGGAAAGGAGTCTGGCTCAGGCAAGACAAAAGCAGGAGAAGCTTTAGAATCAGAATGCACCTGCCGTTCCTTTGTCACCAGGAGAGCAAGTCTTGAAAAGAAAGAGAAGATTGCACAAATTGGATGATCAGCGGGAAGCTGAACCTTATACCATTCTGCCCTCAAATTTTGATAATGCTAAGGTATGCCTTGTAAGTAAAGATGGAGGAGAGACCTCAGCAGCGGTATCGAGAGATCATTTGAAGTTATGTCCTGACCAGTTAAAGGAAAGAAAAGAAGAACCAGATAACATCCAGCCCATAGTGGAAGAAGAGAAGGTCAGCACAGTGCTTGGGGAATTCCCTGCGAATTGGACTAGAGTGAACGATGCTATAGTGGTGCCAGTGCTGCTGTTTCCTCAATTGGTAGCACAGGAAGATGTGACTCAAGAGAATCAGGAGAATCGGGTAGCAGATGCCACACCAGCAGTGGAGCCAGAGAACCCTCGCCCTGCCAGTGGTGAACCTGTTGTGCCCTTGGTGAGTCTAAGGCCGGGGTCACACTAACCGACGCAAAATACGGTCTGTAGTTTATAGGCGTAATACGGATGAATGACCCCTAAACAGTGCTCCGTATGTCATCCGTAAGCAAGGTGTGGTCGCGTATTTTGCGCATGTCAGCATCCGTATGTAATCCGTATGGCATCCGTATGCTGAGATTTTCTCGCAGGCTTGCAAAATGGACATTTCACGGTTTTGAGGCCTGCTAACTATTTAAATCATTAGCCTGCACCCTATTTATTGGCTCAGGAACAGGTGGCTGCCTCCATTCTGTACATTTGTGACCTTGCCTTCACTAGGTGTGTTGGTGTTGTATGTGCAACATGGCAGAGAGTCTGAGATTCACCACAACTGAGCAGGTTCTCTTCAACTGGCTTTTGTCACGCCGCTTTGGTCACCCATACCCAGTGATAGTGGATCCGCGGAGGAGGAGACGCATGTGGGTCCATCCACTTTTGAGGCAACGACTCACAAGAGGTCATTTTCACCGCCTCTATTCTTCTCTGCGGGAGCATCCTGTTAAATTTTACCAATACTGTCGCATGAGCCTTGCAACATTTGATCTACTCTTGGAGACAGTGCGCCCTGGGATAACCTTTCAGGACACAAGGATGCGCAAAGCGATATCTGCAGAGGAGCGACTTCTACTCACATTACGGTATGTACTACACAACCACATTCTCTATGTTCATAATGTGTGGGCCAAAGTATGTATTTGTGGCTTATTGGACTAAGTTTAATGCCCTCATCTTAGTCCACATATGTTTAAACTTACAGAGCAGAATGTTAGGTCTAATATGTACTGAATATCACGTTGTCATTGTGTGACCAAATATGTGTGTGTTAGTCTATCTCAATTCCTACCAAGTTTGGTCGGCATGTATCTGATTTTTTTTGACTTTCTGCATTCTAAAATTATCCATTTCTGTTGTTCTTCAGCTTCCTGGCCACTGGCCTGTCTTATGCCGCCCTCCACCATGAGTTTCTGATTGGAAGATCTACCATTTCTGGCATAGTCAGGTCAACATGTATAGAAATCTGGACAAGACTCCATCAAGTGGTCATGCCCGAGCCCAGGATGGAAGACTGGTTGAGGATATCAAGGGACTTTGAGGAGGACTGCCAGTTTCCTAATTGTATTGGGACCCTTGATGGCAAACATATCCGGGTGCGTAAGCCGCCAAACTCTGGCTCCCAATTCTTCAATTATAAACAATACTTTTCTGTTGTATTGTTGGCTCTGGTCGACCCTCAGTACAAGTTTATAATTGTTGACCTTGGGGCCTATGGAAGGACGGGAGACTCTAGAGTCTTCAATACTTCCATTATGGCTCGGCGGCTACGCACCAACCAGTTGGATCTACCACCACCACGCCAGCTACCAGGCTCCACTGAAGAATCAGTCCCTTATGTCCTTGTGGCAGATGAGGCGTTTCAGTTAACGCACAATGTCATGAGGCCATATCCCCGGCGCAACCTTGACCACAGGTGCAGAAATTTTAACTTGCGCCTATCACGTGCTAGGCGACTGGTGGAGTGTTCCTTTGGGATTCTTTGTGCCAAATGGCGGGTACTCCAGTCTGCCATTCAGCTGAGTGAACAAAATGTTAATGAAGTTGTTAAAGCCTGTGTGGCTCTTCATAACTTCACCAGGATACATGATTGCTCCTCCTCTGCTGGTGTTGTGCGTAGGCCGGTCAATGTGCGTAGGGTGAGACCACCTATCATCCCTCAACGTAGACCGCTCTCTGGCCTCAAAGTGCGGGATATTTTCACTAATTACTTTATCTCACCTGAGGGGGAAACTTCTTGGCAAGAGCATGCTGTGTCTATGTTCTAATTTTTGGTTTTATGTGTGTCTAAATATATATATTTATACCCCTTCTGATTCTATGACTGTTTCATTGCATTGCTAAGCGTATGTTAGTATGCTGACACTGTTTTTGAGAAATCACACAGATACGTAAACTGTAGTAGACAAATTTTTACTTTTGCCTTTTTTTGTTTGTTTTTTTAAAGGCAAACATATTATTGCCATATGAAAACTGTGGCAATGGGCCAAATTGCCCTTTTTGCATAAGAAAACTTTTTGGAAAAGTAACATTTTCAAACAGAGCACAAAATAACATTATGCAATAGCAACATTGCTACATGAGAAATTTTCAATCCAAAGGAAAAAAGAGGTGGTCTCCAGCACCAAAATTATTGATAAAAGATAACACTCACATTTCTTCTGAATGTTTTCCAATCATATTAATAATCCACCATGACAGGCAAGGCTACCTTACGCCTTTCAGACAGATATTACATGTCTGTACAAAAGAGAATATTTCACCGCGCTATACTGTAAAGTCAAAGGATGAAAATACACTACTCACTTGCTAATGCCTAGGAAAGGCGTGCTGGCCTTAGTGAAGTAGTCACTTTTTTCCCAGCTATCTATAGTCACAAATCAAGGCGACCAGCCTTAAGAACATCACGCTCTCTCTATGTCTTAACAAGTGAGTAGTGTATTTTCATCCTTTCACTTGACCAGTATAGCATGGTTAAATATTCTCTTTTGTACAGACATGTAATATCTGTCTGAAAGGCGTAAGGTAGCCTTGCCTGTCATGGTGGATTATTAATATGATTGGAAAACATTCTGAAAAAATGTGAGCTTTCACTTTTTTCACAAAGTTTGGTGATGGAGACCACCTGTTTTTTCCTTTGGATTGGTATTTGTATCACCAGTGAAACCGCACTGGGCATCTCCTGGCATCAGACCGATTGTGGACACAGAATTATAAATTCTCATACGTTGGGGAAGGAGAAGGCGGAAGAGCAGCCTGTGGTTGCTGCTGGCTACTCTGCCCAACATCGCCCTGTGTGGGGCCATACTGTTGCCCATGATGTGGGTAGTGTCCTGCCTCCTGTGATTGTTGGGGGTACTGGCCAGAGTAATAATGAGGAGGGGCATCTTGTTGGCTGTGGTAGGCACGTGTCTCATACCCACCAAGATAGCCATATCGTCCCCAACCAGGTTGGGACCAGCCTCCAACACTGGGTGGGAACAAGTGGCCATATTGGTGTGGTTGGCTAGAGGCAGACATTTGTGGCTGCTGTATTGAAGGTTGGGTAGGGGGAGGAAGGGGGTGAGGCCTGCTAGAGCATGCATTTGTGGGGGGTGCCTAAGGCGCATGAGATTTCTTGGGGAAAGCTGCCATCTCTCAATATATTCAAATAATTCGTAGGGGGTATTGGGGTATGTGCACGCATCAAGCAGGATCTGAAGACATCCTCGAATACGGAGCCTGACCTCATGGGAAAGGGCACAGAGATAAAGGGCCAGGCTGTGTGAGTATGCCTCCTCCCCATCATCACTATTTACTCTGGATAAATAATTTAGGACCCCAGTGTCCACATTAGTGCGGGTATCAGTGGTAGGTATTTGCCGCCTTCGGCTTCTTCCTCGCCGGGATGTGCCAGCAGGCTGTGGGGAGCCCCGGATGTGGCCAGTTGGGCTGCTGCTGATGTTGCCCTGCTCCTCTGCTCTTGCTGATGCTGCAGCAGCACCAGATGGTCCTGGTGATGGGCTTTGGGGCGCAGGCAATGGCACTTCCTGACTAGAATCTTCAGCCATGCTCCTAGTAGGGGGAGAAGATGGGCCAGCCACCTCTTCCCCTGCAGACACAGGATTGATGATGGGGTCGGTTTTGGAGCCAGTTCCTCTGTCCGTAAGGTTGGACTAATTTCTGTTATGAAATAGAACAGAGCCAAAAATAACTAAATATTTTTGGCCCTGCAAAGTATCTGTGTAATGTGGTGTATCTAATTACGGTCTGAGATCCAGAATTGGGGTGAGGAAGGAGAGGCGGTCATAGTATATGTACTTTCTCTTGACGTAGCCCGCATCCCCACTCCTGGACCGCTGCTGGCGTTCCCGGCGATATTGGTCCCGGATGCTTCGCCAGCGTCCATCACATCTTCCACTGCAATGTGACAGGAAAAATTGTCAAATTCACATATTAGATAGGTCACATTTGCTACCAGTTGTCTAGGCATGGGGCCTTCTGGGGTTTGTGCTTTCTACCCATGGTGGCATATCTAATTGGGGCATACAGGCCAGATACACAGGGTCACATTAGTTGATGTATCAAGTAACTACACTTAATAACTCGTTTGGCCAGGAGGATGAGGAGCTTGTGGCCTGGCCCAAATGATGGCAGTGTCAAACCATGTGTCGCATCAAAATCTAACGGCCTCATGAGGAAAAAAGTACAAGCACAGGAAGGGGAGGGGGGCTGATTCTATATTCATTTTTTGTTGTGCGGTAATTTTACTAATTTTTTGGCTTGTACTTAATCAGTTTCTGCTGCTCATCACGTGGCCGATGTCATGGAACATCTGCCTACATATGCGCCTCCATGACGCCTCCTTTCTTGCCCGGTTGGCATAATGGGCATCACGTTGGTCCCATAGTTCGGGACGCTCCTGCACCAGGACAATTAGCATTTCCACATTCAGAAAAAATGTCGCCATGATGCTGCTGTACTCCATGGAGGCTGACTTCCTGGATGTCTGGGGCGCTATTTGAGGTGATTTGCATGTATCAGCTTCCTGATGATGGATTGGGCCATTTCCTGGCAGCAGCCAAAAGACCTGCATATTTCTCGCAGGTCACACGTGTGGTCCGTGTGTAACCCGTATTTTTTGCGCACCCATAGACTTGCATTGGTGTACTACGGCCGTAGTACGCTGACAATCGCAGCATGCTGCGATTGGCACGGACCGTAGAATACGGATGAGAAATATACGGCTGGTGCGAGGTACCCCATAGAGAATCATTTGTCCCTGTCTAATGCGTGCTTTTAACGCCTCTCACTCGTCCGTATTCCTCTCTAGTGTGACCCCGGCCTAAGAGTTCACAGTCAGTCTAGTATCCCTGTGCCATGCAGAACCCCCAGTAGTGTATCCAGTACATTACCCGCTACACCAGTCTTACGCAGGTCTACCCGCAGTACACAAGGTATACCACTGTGATGGTGTGATATGCTATGTTGATGTCATTTTTTGTATATTCCTATTTTTCTATTTCAGTTATTTTCATAGTGTTTTCCTTATTACATTGCAAGTCTAGAGCCTCACTGTATCTGTCTCTTGATGACCCCCTGTAGTGCATTAATCCCTAAGGCCCTTTGTTCTCCCCTGGGAGGCCTGGAAACCGCCTCAACTTGTTTGACTTTCCCTGGACAAGGAAGGGGGTCGGGGGAGAACAGGAGCTGGGCAAGTCAGTTCCGGAGTGGACAGTGTTGTGAGTTCATTTTCCCCTTCACCGTCGATGTCTGATGAACTCCCTCTTCTGGTGAAGGAATGTAGTGAGGCTGATTACCAAACACCTGATCTGGTAGATGATGACTGGGTAACAGGAAATTCTGACTGGATATAAGGCAGCCGACGCCCTTCTGAGTCGCTGGTGATTTCTCTGCTGATTCTTGGAGACCAGTCTGATTCCTGCTTCCCAAAGATAAGTTTTTGCTCTGCTAGTGAACTTATTAGTTTTGTTTTGTTTACCTTGTTTTTTGGAGTTCAGCCATCCCCGGTCGGGGGTGTGCTGAGTTCCATTTTTGTCTCTGATCAGTTTGTCTCTTTGCTCTGTCTTCAGAATTTACCTGAGTGCTGATATAGTCATTTTGAAGTCCTAGCGACTTCAGGGCCTGTTTTTCCTATGAGACGGTTGGGACATTTTTTGGTAGGGTTTTTTGCGGATTGCAGACAGCAGCTTTTCTATCCTGTCCTTTTTAGTTAGCTTGGGCCCCATCGTTTGCTCAACCTATCTTTCTATCTGTGTTAGTGTTTTCATCTTGCTTCACCGTCATTATATGTTGGGGGCTGCCTATTGCTTTGGGGTCTGCTCTGGGGCAGTTTAGATGTCCCCTTTCTTTATTTAGGCCTATTTAGTTCTCCGGCTGTGATCGAGGGGTCTAGGGCATCGTAGGAACCCCCCACGGCTACTGTTAGTTGTTGTGGATAGGATCAGGGGTCTGCAATCCAATAGCTGCCAACCTCTCCGGTTTTCTGGACTTAGCTTGTATTTTTGTTTTTTCCTCCTTCGGTGACTCATTCATAACAGAATCACCAGCCTTACCGCAGATCCTAGGGTACTCAATAGCAGGAAAGAATTGTAAAAAAAAAAAAAAAGAGTTGTCAGAATTTTTTTTTTTGTGTGTGTATTTTTTCCTCTATGTCTCTGAGGCCGTAGGGGGAATTTTTTTCTTTCCCAATGGAGATGAAGCAATTGTCTGATCGTGTGGAGCAGCTCACTGCTGAAGTGCGGGGAATTTCCGCCTATCTTGCTCATTCACATGCTGCTGAACCAAAGATCCCTACTCCTGATGTGTTTTTTGGGGATCGGTCTAAATTTTTGAATTTTAAGAATAATTGTAAATTATTTTTTGCCTTGAAGCCTAACTCGTCGGGGAGCTCTGTGCAGCAGGTTAAAATTGTCATCTCTTTGCTGCACGGCGATCCCCAGGATTGGGCATTTTCTTTGAAACCTGATGATCCTATTCTTACTAATGTGAACGCATTTTTTCAAGCCTTGGGGTTGTTGTATGATGAACCTAATGCTATTGATCAGGCTGAAAAGGCCCTGTTGGCATTGAGCCAGGGTCGGGATTCTGCAGAGTTGTACAGTCAAAAATTCCGAAAGTGGGCAGTCCTTACTACCTGGAATGATGGTGCCTTGGCAGCTCTCTTTCGGAAGGGTTTGTCAGAAACCGTAAAACATACTATGGTGGGATTTCCTGTTCCCTCTAGTCTTAACGATTCTATGTCATTAGCTATTCAGGTTGATCGGCGTTTGCGTGAACGCAAAACTGCACGAGAGGTGTTGCCACCTGTTGAACAAATGTCTGAACCTATGCAATGTGATAGAGTTTTGTCTAGGGTGCAACGTCAGGAGTTCAGAAGGCGTAATAAGCTGTGTTTCTTCTGTGGTGATGCCTCGCATATTATTTCTGTCTGCCCTAAATGAGAGAAACTTTTTGCACACACATTTGCTGTGGGTGGTGTTCAACCTAAGTTTCTTCTGGCAATTACTCTTATCTGCTCCCTGTCCACATTTTCCACTTAGGCTTTTGTGGATTCGGGAGCGGCTCTGAACCTGATGGACTTGGATTTTGCTAAACGATGTGGATTTCCTATGACACCTCTGCGGACGCCTATCCCTTTGAGGGGTATTGATGCTACTCCTTTGGCGAAGAATAAACCTCAGTTTTGGACCCAGGTGGTAATGCGGGTCGCCCAAGACCATCGAGATAATTGCAGATTTTTGGTGTTGCATAATTTGCATGATACCATTGTTCTGGGGTTTCCCTGGTTGCAAATCCATAATCCAGTTTTGGATTGGAAATCTGTGTCTCTGGTGAGTTGGGGTTGTCGGTGTGCCGTTAGTGATGCTCCTGTTTTCTCCACCTCTCCCCAGTCGCATGATGTTCCTGACTATTTGGCTGATTATTATGATGTATTTAGTGAGAATGAGTCTGCGTCTTTGCCTCCTCATAGGAGTTATGACTGTGCAATTGAGCTGAGCCCTGGGTGTAAATTCCCCAAGGGTCGACTTTTCAATTTATCTGTACCCGAGCACGAGGCTATGCGATCCTATATTAAGGAGTCGTTGGAGAAGGGTCATATTAGACCATCCTCTTCACCCTTGGGTGCTGGTTTTTTTTTCGTGGCTAAAAAGGATGGTTCATTAAGGCCTTATATTGACTATCGTTCCCTCAGCAAAATTACTGTTAAATATCAGTATCCGTTACCCCTAATTTCTGATCTATTCTCCAGAGTTAAAGGTGCTTGCTGGTTTACAAAGCTTTACCTCAGGGGGCGTATAATCTTATCTGCATTAAGCATGGGGATGAATGGAAGACGGCGTTTAATACTCCGGAGGGACATTTTGATTACCTGGTGATGCCTTTTGGGGTCACTAATGCCCCTTCTGTCTTCCAGTGCTTCATGAATGATATTTTCTGAGACTTGGTGGATACATTTTTGATCATCTATCTGGATGATATTTTGATCTTTTCCAAGGATTGGGACTCTCATGTGGAACATGTTCGGACTGTGTTCCGGATTTTGAGGGAGAATTCCCTGTATGTCAAGGGATCGAAATGCCTTTTTGGTGTACAGAGGATTTCATTTTTGGGATTTATTTTGTCTCCGTCAACTATTGAAATGGACCCGGCCAAGTTACAGGCCATTTATGATTGGGTTCAGCCCACATCTTTGAAGGCCCTCCAGAAGTTTTTGGGTTTTGCTAATTTTGATCGTAAATTTATAGCTAATTTTTCTGGTATTGCCAAACCATTGACTGATTTGACTAAGAAGGGTGCTGATGTGCTGAATTGGTCTCTGGAGGCTGTTTCTTCCTTTCAGGAGCTGAAGCGAAGGTTCACTTCTGCTCCGGTTTTGCGGCAACCTGATGTCTCACTCCCGTTTCAGGTAGAGGTGGACGCTTCTGAGATAGGTGCAGGAGCTGTTTTGTCCCAAAAAGATCCTGTGACATCTAAAATGAATCCCTGTGCTTTCTTTTCCCGAAAGTTCTCCCCATCCGAACGCAACTATGATGTGGGGAATCGGGAACTGTTAGCCTTGAAATGGGCATTTGAGGAGTGGAGACATTGGTTGGAGGGAGCTAAACATCAAGTCATGGTCCTTACTGACCACAAGAATTTGATTTACCTGGAGTCGGCAAAACGCTTGAATCCTAGACAGGCTAGGTGGGCCTTGTTTTTCACATGTTTTTAGTTTGTGGTCTCTTTTCTTCCGGGCACTAAGAATGTCAAGGCAGACGCCCTCTCTAGGAGTTTCTTTGCTGATTCTCCTGTTGTGACCAAGCCTGCTACCATCTTAGGTGAGGGGGTAGTTCTTTCTGCCATCTCGCCCGATTTGAGACGTGCTCTGGAAGAGTTTCTGGAGGACAAACCTGAGCGTTGTCCCATTGGAAAATTGTATGTTCCTGACCAGTGGAGGAAGAGAGTGATGTCTGAAGTTCATTGCTCTGCATTGGCTGGTCATCCAGGTATTTTTCGTACTAGAGATTTGGTGAGTCGGTCTTTTTGGTGGCCCGCCTTGTCTCGTGATGTCAGGAATTTTGTGCAGTCCTGTGGGACTTGCTCTCGGTCTAAACATTGTTCTCGCTCTAGTGGGTTGTTGATGCCTTTGCCGGTGCCCAGGAGGCCATGGACCCATATTTCAATGGATTTTATCTCTGATATGCCTGTCTCTCAGAGAATGACTGTTATTTGGGTGATTTGTGATAGATTCTCTAAGAAGGTCCATCTTGTACCACTCCCTAAGTTGCCATCTTCCTCAGAGTTGGTGCCCTTTTTTTGCAACAGGTGGTTCGGTTACACGGGATTCCTGAGAACATTGTATCTGACAGAGGAGTTCAGTTTGTGTCTAGATTTTGGAGGACTTTCTGTTCCAAGCTGGGAATTCAGTTGTCCTTCTCCTCTGCGTTTCACCCTCAGACCAATGGGCAGACGGAAAGAACAAACCAGACTTTGGAGTCGTATTTGAGATGTTTTATTTCTGCTGATCAGGATGATTGGGTCTCATTTTTGCCCTTGGCCAAATTTGCTTTAAATAATAGAGCTAGTTCTGCCACTTTGATGTCACCTTTTTTTTGTAACTTTGGGTTTCATCCTCGATTCTCTTCAGGGCAGGTGGAGCCTTCTGCCTGCCCAGGTGTTGACACTGTGGTGGAGAGAATGCACCAGATCTGGGACCAAGTGGTGGATAAGTTGTCTCTCTCCCAGGAAAAGGCCCAGCGGTTTTCCAACCGACATAGGACCGTTGGTCCCCAGTTTAAGGTGGGTGATATGGTTTGGTTGTCATCAAAGAATATCGCTATGAAAGTGGCTTCTCCAAAGTTTAAACCTAGATTTATTGGACCTTACAAGATTTTGGAGATTCTTAATCCAGTCTCTTTTCGATTGGCTCTTCCTGTTACATTTAAGATCCATAACGTGTTTCATAAGTCTCTGTTAAAGAGGTTTGTTGAGCCAGTAGTACCTGTGGTGGCACCTCCTGACCCGGTATTGGTTGAAGGTAATGTGGAATATGAGTTTGAGAAGATACTGGATTCTCGCCTGGCTAGACGGAGACTCCAGTATTTGGTTAAATGGAAGGGTTATGGCCAGGAGGATAATTCTTGGGTCCCTGCATCCGATATTCATGCCGAAAGATTGGTTCGTGCCTTTCATCGGGCCCATCCTGATCGCCCTGGTGGCGTGGATGAGGGTTCGGTGACCCCTCCTCAAGGGGGAGGTACTGTTGTGAGTTCATTTTCCCCTTCACCGTCGATGTCTGATGAACTCCCTCTTCTGGTGAAGGAAGGTAGTGAGGCTGATTACCAAACACCTGATCTGGTAGATGATGACTGGGTAACAGGAAATTCTGACTGGATATAAGGCAGCCGACACCCTTCTGAGTCGCTGGTGATTTCTCTGCTGATTTTTGGAGACCAGTCTGATTCCTGCTTCCCAAAGATAAGTTTTTGCTCTGCTGGTGAACTTATTAGTTTTGTTTTGTTTACCTTGTTTTTTTGGAGTTCAGCCATCCCCGGTCGGGGGTGTGCTGAGTTCCATTTTTGTCTCTGATCAGTTTGTCTCTTTGCTCTGTCTTCAGAATTTACCTGAGTGCTGATATAGTCATTTTGAAGTCCTAGCGACTTCAGGGCCTGTTTTTCCTATCAGACGGTTGGGACATTTTTTGGTAGGGTTTTTTACGGATTGCAGACAGCAGCTTTTCTATCCTGTCTTTTTTAGTTAGCTTGGGCCCCATCGTTTGCTCAGCCTATCTTTCTATCTCTGTTAGTGTTTTCATCTTGCTTCACCGTCATTATATGTTGGGGGCTGCCTATTGCTTTGGGGTCTGCTCTGGGGCAGTTTAGATTTCCCCTTTCTTTCTTTAGGCCTATTTAGTTCTCTGGCTGTGATCGAGGGGTCTAGGGCGTCGTAGGAACCCCCCACGGCTACTGTTAGTTGTTGTGGATAGGATCAGGGGTCTGCAATCCGATAGCTACCAACCTCTCCGGTTTTCTGGACTTAGCTTGTATTTTTGTTTTTTCCTCCTTCGGTGACTCATTCATAACAGGACAGGATCGTGTAAAGACTGCATTTCAGAGAGAAGGACCCATTTTATCCTTTGGTGCTAGAGTTTTGGAATCTCGTTTCCCTGGACATTTTATCCTGTTACTGGACTGCATTCTTATTCTGGACTATCTTATCCTTTGTGTGGTGGACTGAATATGGACCTTTTCCTATTTTTGCCTGAATAAAGGTCTTGGAATTGTTCACTCTTCGCTTGCTCTGTTGATTGTGTGATACCAGAGAAGGACCCCGTGACAACTATTGGCAGCAGTGGGATCAACAGAGCGTAACCCAATGGAGAACCACCCACAGAGTGAGTACAGAATTTGGACTGTATGCAGTTTACAGGAGAGCGCCAGAGACCTGGGCCTGAACTACCAGGGACTGACTAAAGAGGCCTTAATCGATCTACTGGTGGGCGCTAGCCCGGCCACCTCCTCCCAGATGTCTGAAGGACGAGCACTGGAGACAGGGATCCCCTTCCAGAAAAGCCAGTGGTTGGTGTGGTACGAAGAAGAGATGCCGATTCTGGGCCCCGGCGTCTCTCAGGAGTACAAGGAGGAGGCTGCCCGCCGGGCACAGTGGAGACAGGAAGCAATGGAGCTTGAAAAAGGGAGTAACGCAATGTGGAGTGTAACCCCAACAATCCGGGAGCCTGTACGGATCACCCGGACAGAGTTTAAGCCATTTGATGAGGCTTCTGGAGATGTGGAGGGGTTCTTCTAGGACTTTGAGCAGCAGTGTGCTGTGATGGAGGTGCCCCACTCTAGCTGGATGCGTTTGTTAGTGGGGCTCCTGAACGGAAGCATGGCGGAGGCTTACCGAACCACTGATGCACTGCGGAATCGGGATTATAACATTGTAAAGCGGACTATCCTGGATTACCATGCTATCACCCCAGACTCATATAGGGTCAAGTTCCGAGATATCCCATGCACCACGGGGGGATCGTTTAGGATGTATGCACATAAGATGTCTGAGGCATGTCGGAAATGGCTGGAAGCAGAAAACGCCTTTACTGTGGAAGATGTTATACAGGCGTTCCTTATAGAACAATTTGTTGCCAAGTGCCCTGCAGAGGTACGGAAATGGGTCCGGGAGCGCACGCCGTGTACCGTGGATAGAGCTGCAGCCCTGGCCGATGAAGCCCTTGCTATCCGGCCGCAATGGAGGAGGCTTCTGGACAATGAACCACGGCCTGCTCCCGCGCCCCGTCCCCCTCCAATTATATCTGTCCTTCCACCTAGTCGCAAGCCGATGACAATCATGCCTCACAATCCTAGGCCCCAACAGTTCCGACCACGACCTGGGGGTATCACAGAGAGGAGGTGTTATGGGTGTGGGCAACCTGAACATTTGCAGTCTGGCTGTCCCTCCAGGATTCGGAGGGAGCCCCACGCAGCCCCACCTCATCCAGTGCATCTTGTACACTCCACCACACCTGAGGAAGAGCTACCACCACCCCCACCAGAGAGGACCACCGACCATGGCACCATAGATACTCCTCCTGGAGTGTATGGACCCCGGCCTCTGTCCTTTAGCTACTCAGAGTAACGGCAACGCCACCTGCAGGATGTCTTTATTGATGGATACAAAGTGTCAGGATTTAGAGACACGGGGGCATTCTTGACTATCGCTGACCCCCGTGTGGTTCGACTCGAGGCAATTTACCAAGGTCCGGGAATTCCCATTGTCCTGGCGGGGGGTGCCCGCAAATATATACAGCAAGCTTCTGTGCGTTTGGATTATGGTTGTGGAGAAAAACTGTGTTGGATTGGAGTTATGGGAGGACTTCCTGCAGATATCCTCCTTGGGAACGACATTGGGGAGTTACAGTGCCAATTTGTGGGAGCAGTCACCCGACTACAGGCCCTTCAAGCACTACGTCATCCGCACCACATCGGGGAGCAACCACCACGAACCGCATCAGAGTTGGTAAGCAATACTTTCGCTGCTACTACATTGGGAGAGGCTTGGGACAGAGAGGAGTTTAGGAGAGAAATAGAGGGTGACACTACCTTAGCAGCCCTTAGGCGAAAGGCAGAAACTGGGCACTTGGGAGATAATGGGGATGGCTTCACTCGAGAAAACGGACTGTATTATAGTGTAACAAAGGGCAGTGACCAGGGCAACCCTGACGCAACGACCATGCAACTCATTGTCCCTCAGAAGTACAGGGCACAGCTACTTCAACTGGCCCATGACATCCCCTTGGCTGGGCATCAAGGGAGAAAAAGGACTGAAAAGAGACTCACCCAAAGTTTTTACTGGCCGGGCGTCTCGCAGTCGGTAGCCCATTATTGCCGCACCTGCGATGTGTGCCAGCGAATGCGGCATCCAGGAGCTCGACATAAGGTACCCCTGCAATCCCTGCCCATAATTGAGGAACCATTTCAAAGTGTAGCCGTCGACATCATAGGTCCTCTGGCCCACCCCAGCAGGTCAGGGAAAAAATATATCCTGACCGTGGTGGACTATGCCACTAGGTATCCTGAAGCTGTGGCTCTGTCCAGTATTACAGCAGTAAAGGTAGCCGAGGCCCTTGTTACCATCTTTACCCGGGTAGGGTTTCCTAGTGAAATATTGTCGGATCAAGGCACTCAGTTCATGTCAGATCTGGTCCAGTCCCTATGGCATACCTGTGGTGTTCGAGCCATTCGCACCACCCCATACCACCCGCAGACCAACGGACTATGTGAACGCTTTAATGGAACCCTAAAAAATATGCTGAGGGCTTTTGTTGACGTTGAGAAAGACTGGGAAAAGTACCTGCCACATCTCCTCTTCGCCTATTGGGTGGTTCCCCAAGAGTCCACAGGGTTCTCTCCCTTCGAACTACTGTTTAGCCGGAAGGTCCGTGGGCCTCTCACTCTTCTGAAAGAACATTTGGAGGGAAACATCTCAGATACCGGAATGCCCATCATTCGCTATGTTCTAGAGCTCAGAGACAGTCTTGCCCAGCTAGCTACCATCACTAAAGAACATCAGCGAATGGCCCAGTCAAGACAAAAAACCTGGTATGACCATAATGCCAGGAACCGGGAATTTATGGAAGGACAGCAAGTGCTCATGATTACTGCTTCCCCTGCCGACAAGCTTCAAGCAGTGTGGGAAGGCCCTTATCAGGTTGTCAAGAAAATTAATGACACTAACTATGTTATTGCCCTGGACTCTAGCGGTCGACGACAGAAAACCGTGCACATTAACATGCTGAAAGACTACCATGACCGATCTCTGCCTGTTCTAGCTGTCTGCCACCCCCCTAGTGATACCACCGACGACGAGTATCTCTCAGATCTCCTCCAGGTTGCCCAAGCGGGAGGATCACTGGAACAAGTGCCCCTGGGCTCCCATTTATTGGATATACAAAAGGACGATATTGTCGCCGTACAAAGGCCGAGGGCTGCTGCTTTTTCCTCAAAGCCGGAGAAGACTACTTTCACCAGCCACCATGTGGAAACCCCCGGACAACACCCCATCCAGCAGGCTGCCTACCGGGTTCCAGAGGCTGTTCAAGGCATGATAAAGAACGAACTGGAGGAGATGAAACAGCTGGGAGTTATTCAGCCATCTCACAGTTCTTGGGCCTCTCCTGTCGTCCTGGTCCCCAAGAAGGATGGTACAACACGATTCTGCGTTGATTACAGACGACTAAATGATGCCACCAAGAGTGATGCTTATCCCATGCCCAGGATTGATGATCTATTGGATCGTCTGGCCAGTGCCCAATTTGTGACCACGTTAGACATGAGCAAGGGGTACTGGCAGATACCCCTAACGGAGGACGCTCGGGAGCGCTCAGCCTTCATTACTCCATTTGGGCTTTATGAGTTCCTGGGAATGCCCTTTGGGATGAAAACTGCCCCCGCTACTTTCCAGAGACTGGTGGATCAACTGTTACAACAATGTCAGGACTTTGCCTGTGATTACTTAGACGACATTGCCATTTTTAGCACAACCTGGGAGGAACATCTTAAACACTTGGGCATAGTGCTGGACTGTAATACTTACTGCAGGACTGACCATTCGCCCTGATAAGTGCCAAATAGGGATGGCTGAGGTGCAGTACCTCGGGCATAGAGTAGGGGGTGGGACACTAAGGCCTGAGCCTGCCAAGGTGGAAGCCATTAGCAACTGGTGTAGACCCCAGACTAAAAAGCAGGTACTTGCATTTTTAGGAACTGCTGGTTACTATCGCAAATTTGTTTCTAACTTCAGCACCTTGGCCAAGCCCCTAACCGACCTGACCCGCAAGAACATGCCTAGGAATGTGACGTGGACGACGGCATGCGAGGATGCCTTTTCAGCGTTAAAGACTGCCCTCGTCACTGCTCCTGTCTTGGCTGCCCCCAATTATAAGCACAGGTTCCTCGTGCAGACAGGTGCATCCACCTTTGGGATTGGGGCAGTACTTAGCCAAGTGAACGCCGCCGGAGAAGAACATCCTGTTGCTTTTTGTCAATCGGAAACTACTGGATCGGGAAGTTGCCTATGCCACTATTGAAAAGGAGTGCCTTGCCATCGTATGGGCGCTAAAAAATTGCAGCCCTACTTGTATGGCAGAGACTTTACAATCGTTACAGACCACAACCCCCTCACGTGGCTGAATCGCGTATCAGGGGACAATGGAAGATTGCTGCGGTGGAGCTTGTCTTTACAACCCTACAGCTTCTCCATTCAATACAAGCGGGGAAGCCAACACCAGAACGCCGATGGACTGTCTCGACAAGAAGAACCATAGGCTCCCCAGGCCGACCTACCCCTGCCACTGTACAAGGAACTATAAATAACTGAGCAAAGTGGACTAAAGTGAGCAGGCCAGAGGTCTGTGTAGACCTCATGGCGTGCTCACTTATTATGGGGGGGGGAGAGGTTGTGATGATGTGTAATTTGCTATGTGGATGTCATTTTTTGTATATTCCTATTTTCTATTTCAGTTATTTTCATAGTGTTTTTCTTATTACATTGTAAGTCTACAGCCTCACTGTATCTGTCTCTTGATGACCCCCTGTAGTGCATTAATCCCTAAGGCCCTTTGTTCTCCTCTGGGAGGCCTGGAAACCGCCTCAACTTGTTTGACTTTCACTGGGCAAGGAAGGGGTCGGGGGAGAACAGGACCTGGGCAAGTCAGTTCCGGACTGGACAGGATCGTGTAAAGACTGCATTTCAGAGAGAAGGACCCATTTTATCCTCTGGTGCTAGAGTTTTGGAATCTCGTTTCCCTGGACATTTTATCCTGTTACTGGACTGCATTCTTATTCTGGACTATCTTATCCTTTGTGTGGTGGACTGAATATGGACCTTTTCCTATTTTTGCCTGAATAAAGGTCTTGGAATTGTTCACTCTTCGCTTGCTCTGTTGATTGTGTGATACCAGAGAAGGACCCCATGACAACCACCCCTTAGATATCGCATATAGCAAAATAAATGTAAATGTTGAGATTGTGTATGTGTAAATATGTAACTGTTCTCAAGTTTTGTGCCTTCAGGTAACCTGTAGGAGTTTCCTTTGGAACTTTCCAGTTTTGTTTTATGGACACTGAACCACAGGACTTGTGTGTGGTCAAAAACTTTCACCATTTGCCCAGGAATGGACCATGGACATTGATGCTGGACTTGCCATCATAGGACCATTTTTGAAGCACTTGGTTTTTCTACATTTTTCATTTTTAAATCTTGTACAGTTATTATTGTAACTGTTTATATGTTATTCATGTTTTGTTCAGCCCAGGTTGCTGACTTGCACTAGGGGGTGTTATGAATGGGTCACCGAGGAGGAAAAAACCTAAACATGCTAAGCCCAGAAAAACCAGAGAGGTTGGTAGCTATGCAGATTGCAGATCCCTGATCCTATCCACACAACTAGCAGCAGCCGTGGAGCATACCTACGATGAACCTAGATGCCTCGTCACGGCCGGAGGACTAAATAAGCCTAAAGCAAGAAAAGGGGAAAACTAACTGCCCCAGAGCAGACCCCAAAGGAATAGACAGCCCCCACACATGTATTGACGGTGAAACAAGATGAAAACACAAACATAGCCAGGAAAATAGGCTGAGCAAATGATGGGGCCCAAACTAACTAGAAAGGAGAGGAAAGGAAAGACACTGTCTGCAATCTGCAAAAAACCCTACAAAAATATTGTCTAACACTTCTGATAACAAAATTAACCCTGAAGTCACTAGACTTCTCCCACTATATCAGCACTCTGAAATATTCTGAGACAGAGCAAAAAGAGGCCAATCTAATAATGGACAAAAAGCAAATTGGCAAATACAGATAAATAAGAGTGGAAATTCAGCACAGGCCCAGCCGGGGCTGGCTGACCACACAAAAAAATGAATAGAACAACAAAATCAAGTGTGAACATTAGCAGAGAAACTTATCTTGAGCTGACTGGAACAGAGCTGAGAACCAAGACCTGACAAGCAGAAGGAATCACCAGCACCAGAGTAGGGCGTCGGCTGTCTTAAATCCAATCTGAGATTCCTGAGGTCCAGTCGTCATCCTCATTATCAGGTGGCAGATCTCTACTGATTAAATCAGCCTCACTACCTCCTGTTACCACCAGAGGGAGCCTGAAAGTAGACCTCAATGAACTCACAACAGGGGGGAACGTGGCGCCCCCAGGAGTATGGTCGCCACAGTGGCTTTGTCTTCCTCCAGGTGAGGGTAATGCTAGGCTTGGAGGCAATGATGGGTCTCTCTCGCAGTCAATCCATACATGCAACACAGTTCCACTCCAGGCCAGCAGGGGGAACTCTGAACCAGGATTAAGGGGAGGGGTGCTCCCTGAGGGCCAAGAGGAAGGAGTGTTCAGTTAGTCTGCGGAGGGTGAAGTGTGCAGACGTGGAGAGAGAAGCTGGAGGTTGAGTTAGGAAGGAGAGGTCCCTCAGCTTGAGAGCGCATGAACTGGAGCCTGGTCTCCACGGTTGTACGGATACTAA
Organism: Dendrobates tinctorius; assembly: GCF_039654945.1. Taxonomy (NCBI): domain Eukaryota; kingdom Metazoa; phylum Chordata; class Amphibia; order Anura; family Dendrobatidae; genus Dendrobates; species Dendrobates tinctorius. Next base: position 2,331,842 of record NW_027361846.1, read on the forward strand.
CGGTCCTACAACAGATACCAGAGGAGTAGGAGGCTGTAAATGCCCTACTCCCATCTAAGACTTGAGGCACAACAGCAGCTTGGATAGTGAGCCAGGACTCAAGAGAGAGGAGTCTGTTGTGAGTTCATTTTCTGGTCCACCAGTTGTGAGTTCTCCTGCCAGGCTCCCTCTGGTGGTAACAGGAGGTAGTAAGGCTGATTTAATCAGTAGAGATCTGCCTCCTGATAATGAGGATGACGATTGGACCTCAGGAATCTCATACTGGATTTAAGACAGCCGACTCCCTATTCTGGTGCTGGTGATTCCTTCTGGCTTGTCAGGTCTTGGTTTTCAGCTCTGTTCCAGTTATCTAAAGCTAAGTTTTTCTGCTAATGTTCACACTTGATTTTGTTGGTCTATTCAGTTTTTTGTGTGGTCAGCCAGCCCCGGCTGGGGCTGTGCTGAATTTCCACTCTTATTTACCTGTATTTGCCAATTTGCTTTTTGACCCTTATTAGACTGGCCTCTTTTTGCTCTGTCTCAGAATATTTCAGAGTGCTGATATAGTGGGAGAAGTCTAGTGACTGCAGGGTTAATTTTGCTATCAGAAGTGTTGGACATTATTTTTGTAGGGTTTTTGGCAGATTGCAGAGTGTCTTTCCTTTCCTATCCTTTCTAGTTAGTTTGGGCCCCATCGTTTGCTCAGCCTATTTTCCTGCCTGTGTTTGTGCTTTCATCTTGTTTCACCGTCAATACTTGTGTGGGGGCTGTCTTTCCTTTGGGGTCTGCTCTGGGGAAGTTAATTTTCCCCTTTTCTTGCTTCAGGCTTATGTAGTTCTCCAGCTGTGACGAAGCGTCTAGGATCATCGTAGGAACGCTCCATGGCTGCTGCTAATTGTGTGGTTAGGATCAGGGCTCTGCAATCTGCATAGTTACCAACCTCTCTGGTTTTCTGTGACTTAGCTTGTTTTGTTTTTTTCTCCTCGGTGACCCATTCATAACAGAATCACCAGCCATACCGCAGATTCTAGGGTACTCAGAAGCAGGAAAAAGTTGTTAAAAAAAAAAAAAAAAGTGTCAGAATTTTTTTTTTTTATATTTTTTTCTCTTTTTCTCTGGGGCCGTAGGAGGATTTTTTTTTCCTAATGGAGATAAAGCAATTGTCTGATCGTGTGGAGCAACTTGCTGCTGAAGTGCAGGGAATTTCCACCTATCTCACTCATTCACATGCTGCTGAACCCAAGATCCCTACTCCTGATGTGTTTTCTGCGGATCGATCTAAATTTCTGAATTTTAAGAATAATTGGAAATTATTTCTTGCCTTGAAGCCTAACTCATCGGGGAGCTCTGTGCAGCAGGTTAAAATTGTCATCTCCTTGCTGCGCGGCGATCCCCAGGATTGGGCTTTTTCTCTGACACCTGAAAATCCTATTCTGACTAATGTGGATGCATTTTTTCAGGCCTTGGGGTTGTTGTATGATGAACCTAATGCTGTTGATCAAGCTGAGAGAACCCTGTTGGCATTAAACCAGGGTCAGGATTCTGCAGAGTTATACTGTCAAAAATTCCGAAAGTGGGCGGTCCTTACTACATAGAATGATAGTGCCTTGGCAGCTCTCTTTCGGAAGGGTTTATCAGAGACCGTAAAAGATGTTATGGTGGGATTTCCTGTTCCCTATGGTCTGGATGATTCTGTCATTAGCCATTCAAGTTGATCGGCGTGTACGTGAACGTAAAACTACACGGGAGGCGCTGCCACCTTTTGAACAAATGTCTGAACCTATGCAATGTGATGGGGTTTTGTCGAGGGCGCAACGTCAGGAGTTTAGAAGGCGTAATAAGCTGTGTTTTTTCTGTGGAGACACCTCTCATACTATTTCTGTCTGCCCAAAACGAGAGAAACGTTTTGCACACATATTTGCTGTGGGCAGTGTACAACCTAAGTTCCTTTTCGCAATTACTCTGATCTGCTGCTTATCCACGTTTTCCACTAAGGCTTTTGTGGATTCAGGAGCAGCGTTGAATCTGATGGATTTGGACTTTGCTAAACGTTGTGGTTTTTCCATGATGCCGCTGCGGACGCCTATTCCTTTGAGGGGTATTGATGCTACTCCTTTGGCGGAGAAGAAACCTCAGTTTTCGACCCAGGTGACAATGCAAGTTGCCCCAGACCACCAAGAAAATTGTAAATTTTTGGTGCTGCATAATTTGCATGATACTATTGTTCTGGGGTTCCCCTGGTTGCAAACTCATAATCCAGTTTTGGATTGGAAATCTGTCACTGTGGTGAGTTGGGGTTGTCAGTGTGTTCTTAGGGACGCTCCTGTTTTCTCCACCTCTCCTCAGTCTCATGATATTCCTGATTATCTGGCTGATTTCTCTGATGTTTTTAGTGAGAGTAAGTCTGGGTCTTTGCCTCTTCATAGGAGTTATGACTGTGCAATTGAGTTGATGCCTGGGTGTAAATTTCCCAAGGGTCGGCTTTTCAACTTATCTGTACCCGAACATGATGCTATGCGATCCTATATTAAGGAGTCGTTGGAGAAGGGTCATATTAGACCTTTCTCATCACCTTTAGGTGCTGTTTTTTTTTTTGTGGCCAAGAAAGATGGTTCATTAAGACCGTGTATTGATTATCGTTCCCTTAACAAGATGACGGTTAAATATCAGTACCCGTTACCTCTGATGTCTGATTTATTCTCCAGAGTTAAGAGTGCCTGCTGGTTTACTAAGCTTGACCTCAGGGGGCGTATAATCTTATTCGCATCAAGCACGAGGATGAATGGAAGACGGCGTTTAATACTCCGGAGGGACATTTTGAGTACCTGGTGATGCCTTTTGGGCTCTCTAATGCCCCTTCTGTCTTCCAGTCCTTTATGAATGATATTTTCCGAGACTTTGTGGATAAGTTTTTGATCATCTATCTGGATGATATTTTGATCTTTTCTAGTGATTGGGATTCCCATGTGGAACATGTTCGGACTGTGTTCCGGATTTTGAGGGAGAATTCCCTGTTTGTTAAGGGATCGAAATGCCTCTTTGGTGTACAGAGAATTTCATTTTTGGGATTTATCTTATCTCCATCGACTATTGAAATGGACCCAGCCAAGGTACAGGCCATTTATGATTGGGTTCAGCCTACTTCTTTGAAGGCCCTCCAGGAGTTTTTGGGTTTTGCTAATTTCTATCGTAAATTTTTAGGTAATTTTTCTGGTATTGTCAAACCACTGACTGATCTGACCAAGAAGGGCGCTGATGTGCTGAATTGGTCTCCTGAGGCTGTCTCAGCATTTCAGGAGCTTAAGCAGAGATTTACTTCAGCTCCAGTTTTACGGCAACCTGATGTCTCACTTCCATTTCAGGTGGAGGTAGATGCTTATGAGATTGGTGCAGGAGCTGTTTTGTCCCAAAAAGACCCTGTGACTTCTAAGATGAATCCCTGTGCCTTCTTTTCTCGAAAGTTCTCCCCATCTGAACGCAACTATGACGTGGGGAATCGGGAATTGTTGGCCATGAAATGGGCATTTGAGGAGTGGAGACATTGGTTGGAGGGAGCTAGACATCAAGTTGTGGTCCTTACCGATCACAAGAATTTGCCGTTTCTTTGCCGATTCCCTTAGTGTGACCGAGCCAACTGCCATCCTAGGTGAGGGGGTAGTTCTTTCTGCCATTTCGCCCGATTTGAGACGCGCCCTGGAGGAATTTCAGGAGGATAAACCTGAGCGTTGCCCTATGGGAAAATTGTATGTTCCTGACCAGTGGAGAAAGAGAGTAATGTCTGAAATTCATTACTCCGCATTGGCTGGTCGTCCATATATTTTTGGTACCAGAGATTTGGTGAGTCTGTCTTTTTGGTGGCCTGCCTTATCTCGTGACGTCAGGAATTTTGTACAGTCCTGTGGGACTTGTTCTCGGTCTAAACCCTGTTCTCGTTCTAGTGGGTTGCTGATGCCCCTGGCGGTGCCCAAGAGGCCATGGACCCATATCTCAATGGACTTTATTTCTGATCTTCCTGTCTCCCAGAGGATGACTGTTATCTGGGTGATTTGTGATAGATTTTTGAAGATGGTCCATCTTGTACCACTCCCAAAGTTGCCATCTTCCGCTGAGTTGGTGCCCTTGTTTTTACAAGGTGGTTCGGTTACATGGGATTCCTGAGAACATTGTGTCCGACAGAGGGGTCCAGTTTGTTTCCAGATTCTGGAAAGCCTTTTGTTCCAATCTGGGAATTCAGTTATCCTTCTCCTCCGCGTTTCATCCCCAGACCAATGGACAGACTGAGAGAACAAACCAGACCTTGGAGTCTTATTTGAGATGTTTTATATCTGCTGATCAGGATGATTGGGCCTCATTTTTGCCCTTGGCCGAATTCGCACTGAACAATAGAGCTAGCTCTGCCACTTTGATGTCACCCTTTTTCTGTAATTTTGGGTTTCATCCTCGATTCTCTTCAGGGCAAGTGGAATCTTTGTCCTGCCCAGGTGTGGACACTGTGGTTGAGAGAATGCAGCAGATATGGGACCAAGTGGTGGATAAGTTGTCACTCTCTCAGGAAAAGGCCCAGCGATTTTCCAACCGGCATAGGACCATTGGTCCCCGGTTTAAAGTGGGTGATATGGTTTGGTTGTCGTCTTAGAATATTCCTATGAAGGTTGCATCTCCAAAATTTAAGCCAAGATTTATTGGACCTTATAAGATTTTGGAGATTCTTAATCCTGTTTCTTTTCGATTGGCTCTTCCAGTTACGTTCAAGATCCATAACGTATTTCACAAATCTCTGTTGAAGAGGTTTGTTGAGCCAGTGGTTCCTATGGCAGCACCTCCTGACCCTGTGTTGGTTGAAGGCAATGTGGAATATGAGGTAGAGAAAATATTGGTTTCTCGTTTGGTTAGGCGGAGACTCCAGTATTTGGTCAAATGGAAGGGTTATGGCCAGGAGGATAATTCTTGGGTCTCTGCCTCTGATATTCATGCCAATAGATTGGTTCATGCTTTTCACTGGGCCCATCCTGATCGGCCTGGTGGCGTGGATGAGGGTTCGGTGACCCCTCCTCAAGGGGGGGTACTGTTGTGAGTTCATTCTCTGGTTCACCAGTTGTAAATTCTCCTGCCAGGCTCCCTCTGGTGGTAACAGGAGGTAGTGAGGCTGATTTAATCAGTAGAGATCTGCCACCTGATAATGAGGATAACGATTGGACCTCAGGAATCTCAGACTGGATTTAAGACAGCCGACTCCCTATTCTGGTGCTGGTGATTCCTTCTGGCTTGTCAGGTCTTGGTTTTCAGCTCTGTTCCAGTCATCTAAAGCTAAGTTTTTCTGCTAATGTTCACACTTGATTTTGTTGGTCTATTCAGTTTTTTGTGCGGTCAGCCAGCCCCAGCTGGGGCTGTGCTGAATTTCCACTCTTATTTATCTGTATTTGCCAATTTGCTTTTTGTCCCTTATTAGATTGGTGTTATGATGAGTCACCAAAGGAGGAAAAAACAAAATACCTGCTAAGTCCAGAAAAACCAGAGAGGTTGGCAGCTAACGCCCCCTGAGGAAGGAGCAGTACGCTCCGAAACGCGCGTCGGGGTCCGGCCGCTGTATGCTTCATTCCCATTTCGTCCAGGTAATATTATAGACCCTGTGTAGGTTCATATTATTTGAACATTTGTTCTCTATTATATATATTCGTTACTGTCAGCTAGTTCCTGGTGCCCCCCGTTATCATGCTAATGTATATTTTATTTACCAACTATGGGGCTACTTTGCATGAACTCCTGATCACTGTGACCATACGGGGTTGTTATCCTGTTTGATGTGGGTGACATACTAGGCCTTTTGTCTAGCCTTTGGTGATTTCTTTCCCCCCCCCCCTCTTATGTACCTTTGTCCAATTATAGATCATTAATAAAGTATTGATTTTATGTGACATTTTTGACTGCTGGCCGTTTCATTCATTTTTAATTTCTTGTGATTGCAGTTGTCCAGACTATTTGTCCTTCATGTGCATGTGGTTTTATATATATCTGCCATGTGACTAATTGAGATTCTTTTGGTCCCATGCACATAATGTATTCCACAATTTTCATTTACAGCTATCGGATTGCAGACCCCTGATCCTATCCACAACAACTAGCAGTAGCCGTGGGGGGTTCCTACGGTGCCCAAGACCCCTCGATCACAGCCGGAGAACTATATAGCCTAAAGACAGAAAGGGGAAAAACTAAACTGCCCCAGAGCAGACCCCAAAGCAATAGGCAGCCCCCAACATATAATGACGGTGAAGCAAGATGAAAACACTAACACAGATAGAAAGATAGGTTGAGCAAATATTGGGGCCCAAGCTAACTACATAGGACAGGTTAGGAAAGCTGCTGTCTGCCATCCGCAAAAACCCTATAAAAATGAGCCAACCGACTGATAGAAAAAACAGGCCCTGAAGTCGCTAGGCTTCAAAAGACTATATCAGCACTCAGGTATATTCTAAAGACAGAGCAAAAGATCAAAAGATCAGAGACAAAAATGGAATTCAGCTCACCCCGGACCGGGGATGGCAGAACTCCCAAAAAACAAGGCAAAACAAAAACAAACTGAAGAGTACAAAGCAGAGCAGAAAAACTTAGCTTTGAGATGCAGGAATCAGACTGGTCTCCAAGAATCCAGCAGGAAAATCACCAGCCATGAAGAAGGGCGTCGGCAGCCTTATATCTAGTCCTCAATTCCAGCTACCCAGTCATCATCTAGCTGCCCAGGTGTCTGATAATCAGCCTCACTACCTTCCTTCACCAGAGGAGGGAGTTCATCAGACCTCAATAGTGAAGGGAAAAATGAACTCACAACAGTACCTCCCCCTTGAGGAGGGGTCACCGAACCCTCATCCATGCCACCAGGGCGATCCGGGTGAGCCCGATGAAAGGCACGCACCAATCTTTCGGCATGAATATCAGAGGCAGAGACCCAGGAATTATCCTCCTGACCATAACCCTTCCACTTAACCAAATACTGGAGTCTACGTCTAGCCAGACGGGAATCCAGTATCTTCTCTACCTCATATTCCATGTTACCTTCAACCAATATAGGGTCAGGAGGTGCCACCACAGGAACTACTGGTTCAACAAACCTCTTCAACAAGGACTTATGAAACACATTACAAATTTTAAATGTGACAGGAAGAGCCAACCGAAAAGAGACCGGATTAATAATCTCCAAAATCTTGTAAGGTCCAATAAATCTAGGCTTAAACTTAGGAGAAGCCACCTTCATAGCGATATTTTTTGATGACAACCAAACCAGATCACCCACTTTAAACTGGGGACCAACGGTCCTATGTCGGTTGGAAAACCACTGGGCCTTTTCCTGGGAGAGAGACAACTTATCCACTACTTGGTCCCAGATCTGGTGCATTCTATCCACCACAGTGTCAACACCTGGGCAGGCAGAAGGCTCCACCTGCCCTGAAGAAAATCGAGGGTGAAAACCAAAGTTACAAAAAAAAGGTGACATCAAAGTGGCAGAACTAGCTCTATTATTTAAAGCAAATTCGGCCAAGGGCAAAAATGAAACCCAATCATCCTGATCTGCAGAAATAAAACATCTCAAATACGACTCCAAAGTCTGGTTTGTTCTCTCCGTCTGCCCATTGGTCTGAGGGTGAAACGCAGAGGAGAAGGACAACTGAATTCCCAGCTTGGAACAGAAAGTCCTCCAAAATCTAGACACAAACTGAACTCCTCTGTCAGATACAATGTTCTCAGGAATCCCGTGCAAGCGAACCACCTGTTGCAAAAACAAGGGCACCAACTCAGAGGAAGATGGCAACTTAGGGAGTGGTACAAGATGGACCTTCTTAGAGAATCTATCACAAATCACCCAAATAACAGTCATTCTCTGAGAGACAGGCATATCAGAGATAAAATCCATTGAAATATGGGTCCATGGCCTCCTGGGCACCGGCAAAGGCATCAACAACCCACTAGAGCGAGAACAAGGTTTAGACCGGGAGCAAGTCCCACAGGACTGCACAAAATTCCTGACATCATGAGACAAGGCGGGCCACCAAAAAGACCGACTCACCAGATCTCTAGTACCAAAAATACCTGGATGACCAGCCAATGCAGAGCAATGAACTTCAGACATCACTCTCTTTCTCCACTGGTCAGGAACATACAACTTTCCACTGGGACAACGCTTAGGTTTGTCCTCCTGAAACTGTTCCAGAGCACGTCTCAAATCGGGTGAGATGGCAGAAAGAACTACCCCCTCACCTAAGATGGTAGCAGGCTTAGTCACAACAGGAGAATCAGCAAGGAAACTCCTAGAGAGGGCGTCTGCCTTGACATTCTTAGTGCCCGGAAGAAAAGAGACCACAAAATCAAAACGTGTGAAAAACAAGGCCCACCTAGCCTGTCTAGGATTCAAGCGCTTGGCCGACTCCAGGTAAATCAAATTCTTGTGGTCAGTAAGGACCACGACTTGGTGTTTGGCTCCCTCCAACCAATGTCTCCACTCCTCAAATGCCCATTTCATGGCCAACAGTTCCCGATTCCCCACATCATAGTTACGTTCAGATGGAGAGAACTTTCGGGAAAAGAAAGCACAAGGATTCATTTTAGATGTCACAGGATCTTTTTGGGACAACACCGCTCCTGCACCAATCTCAGAAACGTCCACCTCCACCTGAAACGGGAGTGAGACATCAGGTTGCCGCAAAACCGGAGCAGAAGTGAACCTTCGCTTCAGCTCCTGAAAGGAAGAAACAGCCTCCGGAGACCAATTCAGCACATCAGCACCCTTCTTAGTCAAATCCGTCAATGGCTTGGCAATACCAGAAAAATTAGCTATAAATTTCCGATAAAAATTAGCAAAACCCAAAAACTTCTGGAGGGCCTTCAAAGAAGTGGACTGAACCCAATCATAAATGGCCTGTACCTTGGCCGGGTCCATTTCAATAGTTGACGGAGACAAAATAAATCCCAAAAATGAAATCCTCTGTACCCCAAAAAGGCATTTCGATCCCTTGACATACAGGGAATTCTCCCTCAAAATCCGGAACACAGTCCGAACATGTTCCACATGAGTGTCCCAATTCCTGGACAAGATCAAAATATCATCCAGATAGATAATCAAAAATTTATCCACAAAGTCTCGGAATATATCGTTCATGAAGCACTGGAAGACAGAAGGGGCATTAGTGAGCCCAAAAGGCATCACCAGGTACTCAAAATGTCCCTCCGGAGTATTAAACGCCGTCTTCCATTCATCCCCATGCTTAATGCGAATAAGTTTTTACGCACCCCTGAGGTCAAGCTTTGTAAACCAGCAAGCACCTTTAACTCTGGAGAATAGATCAGAAATCAGGGGTAACGGATACTGATATTTAACAGTAATTTTGTTGAGGGCACGATAGTCAATACAAGGCCTTAATGAACCATCCTTTTTAGCCACGAAAAAAAACCCAGCACCTAAGGGTGAAGAGGATGGTCTAATATGACCCTTCTCCAACGCCTCCTTAATATAGGATCGCATAGACTCGTGCTCGGGTACAGATAAATTGAAAAGCCGACCCTTGGGAAATTTACACCCAGGGCTCAGCTCAATTGCACAGTCATAACTCCTATGAGGAGGCAAAGACGCAGACTCATTCTCACTAAATACACCATAAAAGTCAGCCAGATAGTCAGGAACATCATGCGACTGGGGAGAGGTGGAGAAAACAGGAGCATCACTAAGGGCACACCGACAACCCCAACTCACCACAGACAAAGATTTCCAATCCAGAACTGGATTATGCAAACAGGGAAACCCCAGAACAATGGTATCATGCAAATTATGCAGCACCAAAAATCTGCAATTTTCTTGATGGTCTGGGGCGACCCGCATTACCACCTGGGTCCAAAACTGAGGTTTATTCTTTGCCAAAGGAGTAGCATCAATACCCCTCAAAGGGATAGGCGTCCGCAGAGGTGTCATAGGAAATCCACAACGTTTAGCAAAATCCAAGTCCATCAGGTTAAGAGCTACTCCTGAATCCACAAAAGCCTTGGCGGAAAATGTGGACAGGGAGCAGATCAGAGTAATTGCCAGAAGAAACTTAGGTTGAACACCACCCACAGAAAACATGTGTGCAAAACGTTTCTCTCGTTTAGGGCAGACAGAAATAATATGCGAGGCATCTCCACAAAAAAAACACAGCTTATTACGCCTTCTGAACTCCTGACGTTGCGCCCTAGACAAAACTCTATCACATTGCATAGGTTCAGACATTTGTTCAACACGTGGCAACATCTCTCGTGTAGTTTTGCGTTCACGTAAACGCCGATCCACCTGAATGGCTAATGACATAGAATCGTCCAGACCAGAGGGAACAGGAAATCCCACCATAGTATCTTTTACGGCTTCTGACAAACCCTTCCGAAAGAGAGCTGCCAAGGCACCATCATTCCAGGTAGTAAGGACCACCCACTTTTGGAATTTTTGACAGTACAACTCTGCCGAATCCCGACCTTGGCTTAATGCCAACAGGGTCTTTTCAGCCTGATCAATAGCATTAGGTTCATCATACAACAACCCCAAGGCCTGAAAAAATGCGTTCACATTATTTAGAATAGGATCATCAGGTTTCAAAGAAAACGCCCAATCCTGGGGATCGCCGCGCAGCAAAGAGATGACAATTTTAACCTGCTGCGCGGAGTTCCCTGACGAGTTAGGCTTCAAGGCAAAAAATAATTTACAATTATTTTTGAAATTCAAGAATTTAGACCGATCCCCAAAAAACACATCAGGAGTAGGAATCTTTGGTTCAGCAGCATGTGAATGAGCAAGATAGGCGGAAATTCCCCGCACTTCAGCAGCGAGCTGCTCCACACGATCAGACAATTGCTTCATCTCCATTGAGAGAAAAATTCCCCCTATGGCCTCAGAGATATAGAGGAAAAAATATGCACACAAAAAAAAAAAAATTCTGACACTTTTTTTTTTTTTTTTTTACAATTCTCTCCTGCTATTGAGTACCCTAGGATCTGCGGTATGGCTGGTGATTCTGTTATGATGAGTCACCGAAGGAGGAAAAAACAAAATACCAGCTAAGTCCAGAAAAACCAGAGAGGTTGGCAGCTATCGGATTGCAGACCCCTGAACCTATCCACAACAACTAGCAGTAGCCGTGGGGGGTTCCTACGGTGCCCTAGACCCCTCGATCACAGCCGGAGAACTATATAGCCTAAAGACAGAAAGGGGAAAAACTAAACTGCCCCAGAGCAGACCCCAAAGCAATAGGCAGCCTCCAACATATAATGACGGTGAAGCAAGATGAAAACACTAACACAGATAGAAAGATAGGTTGAGCAAATATTGGGGCCCAAGCTAACTACATAGGACAGGTTAGGAAAGCTGCTGTCTGCCATCCGCAAAAACCCTATAAAAATGAGCCAACCGACTGATAGGAAAAACAGGCCCTGAAGTCGCTAGGCTTCAAAAGACTATATCAGCACTCAGGTATATTCTGAAGACAGAGCAAAAGATCAAAAGATCAGAGACAAAAATGGAATTCAGCTCACCCCCAGCCGGGGATGGCAGAACTCCCAAAAAACAAGGCAAAACAAAAACAAACTGAAGAGTACAAAGCAGTGCAGAAAAACTTAGCTTTGAGATGCAGGAATCAGACTGGTCTCCAAGAATCCAGCAGGAAAATCACCAGCCAGGAAGAAGGGCGTCGGCAGCCTTATATCCAGTCCTCAATTCCAGCCACCCAGTCATCATCTAGCTGCCCAGGTGTCTGATAATCAGCCTCACTACCTTCCTTCACCAGAGGAGGGAGTTCATCAGACCTCAATAGTGAAGGGGAAAATGAACTCACGACAGATTGGCCTCTTTTTGCTCTGTCTCAGAATATTTCAGAGTGCTGATATAGTTGGAGAAGTCTAGTGACTTCAGGGTTAATTTTGCTATCAGAAGTGTTGGACATTATTTTTGTAGGGTTTTTTGCAGATTGCAGACAGTGTCTTTCCTTTCCTATCCTTTCTAGTTAGTTTGGGCCCCATCGTTTGCTCAGCCTATTTTCCTGCCTTTGTGTGTAATTTCATCTTGTTTCACCATCAATACATGTGGGGGGCTGTCTTTCCTTTGGGGTCAGCTCTGGGGCTGTTAGTTTTCCCCTTTTCTTGCTTCAGGCTTATGTAGTTCTCCGACTGTGACGAAGCGTCTAGGATCACCGTAGGCACGCTCCACGGCTGCTGCTAGTTGTGTGGTTAGGATCAGGGCTCTGCAATCTGCATAGTTACCAACCTCTCTGGTTTTCTGTGACTTAGCTTGTTTTGTTTTTTTCTCCTTGGTGACCCATTCATAACAGGAGTCCCCGAGAGAGGCTACAGCTGTCTCTTGCTACAGCCGTGCAAGTAAGGTTCTTGGGAACATCTGACAGGAGGAACTTCAGAGTAACTTAGTACTGGAGTGCTTCATTCAAACAAGCGTTAGCAAGCAGACTGCACAGCCCGTCTGCTGAGAGAGTATCCCTGAATTGCTTCCAGGCTAGCCTGCTCCAGTACCATCTGTAATCAGGTCCCTGGACTGCAGTTATCAAGTAAAGGTACAAAAATTGCACCCCGCTGTGTCTTGTCTGCTTCCTACCCTTCTGGCACTGCTACATCCCCGTGCCAACCACATCTTCACTGCCCTGGGACTATAGCTTCACCTGAGGGGAGCTATTACATCCTTGCTGCACCACACCATCAGCCCCAGCGGATCTGTCTGCAGCGTCGGCTTAACATCTCCCTTGCCGAACACCACAGGTGGCGTCACGAACTATTCCATTCCATTAATTACATTCCCCCCATTACTTGGGTGCCCAGGGCCACGGACCGGGTCACCGCTGCTGTGACACATCCCCCTGACACCGGCCCGGTACCGAGTACCCCACAGCCCTGGGAGGGCGACCCACATCCACCCTGTAAACCCCTCCTGACCCCACACAGAAACATCCAGCACCATGACAACTAGCACAGCAGAGTCCTGCAGACACGGAGGCCCCTGATCATGTGACCTCTGACTCCTCCCCTCCTGTGACCTCATCCCAGGCGCTGTGCGCACAGAGCAGCCATCGCACGCTCCTGAATGTGCGCCTTCCCTCTGCCTCTGGGAGCGAGACATGTGGTGCACCTGCAGATGCTTGCCTCAGGGGCCGTGTGTGGGCCACGTGTTTGAGACCTCTGGTTTACTGTGTGTAACCATATATATATGTGTGTCTCACTGACATATATATATATATATATACAGTGGGGAAAAAAAGTATTTAGTCAGTCAGCAATAGTGCAAGTTCCACCACTTAAAAAGATGAGAGGCGTCTGTAATTTACATCATAGGTAGACCTCAACTATGGGAGACAAACTGAGAAAAAAAAATCCAGAAAATCACATTGTCTGTTTTTTTTTCATTTTATTTGCATATTATGGTGGAAAATAAGTATTTGGTCAGAAACAAGCAATCAAGATTTCTGGCTCTCACAGACCTGTAACTTCTTCTTTAAGAGTCTCCTCTTTCCTCCACTCATTACCTGTAGTAATGGCACCTGTTTAAACTTGTTATCAGTATAAAAAGACACCTGTGCACACCCTCAAACAGTCTGACTCCAAACTCCACTATGGTGAAGACCAAAGAGCTGTCAAAGGACACCAGAAACAAAATTGTAGCCCTGCACCAGGCTGGGAAGACTGAATCTGCAATAGCCAACCAGCTTGGAGTGAAGAAATCAACTGTGGGAGCAATAATTAGAAAATGGAAGACATACAAGACCACTGATAATCTCCCTCGATCTGGTGCTCCACGCAAAATCCCACCCCGTGGGGTCAGAATGATCACAAGAACGGTGAGCAAAAATCCCAGAACCACGCGGGGGGACCTAGTGAATGAACTGCAGAGAGCTGGGACCAATGTAACAAGGCCTACCATAAGTAACACACTACGCCACCATGGACTCAGATCCTGCAGTGCCAGACGTGTCCCACTGCTTAAGCCTGTACATGTCCGGGCCCGTCTGAAGTTTGCTAGAGAGCATTTGGATGATCCAGAGGAGTTTTGGGAGAATGTCCTATGGTCTGATGAAACCAAACTGGAACTGTTTGGTAGAAACACAACTTGTCGTGTTTGGAGGAAAAAGAATACTGAGTTGCATCCATCAAACACCATACCTACTGTAAAGCATGGTGGTGGAAACATCATGCTTTGGGGCTGTTTCTCTGCAAAGGGGCCAGGACGACTGATCCGGGTACATGAAAGAATGAATGGGGCCATGTATCGTGAGATTTTGAGTGCAAACCTCCTTCCATCAGCAAGGGCATTGAAGATGAAACGTGGCTGGGTCTTTCAACATGACAATGATCCAAAGCACACCGCCAGGGCAACGAAGGAGTGGCTTCGTAAGAAGCATTTCAAGGTCCTGGAGTGGCCTAGCCAGTCTCCAGATCTCAACCCTATAGAAAACCTTTGGAGGGAGTTGAAAGTCCGTGTTGCCAAGCGAAAAGCCAAAAACATCACTGCTCTAGAGGAGATCTGCATGGAGGAATGGGCCAACATACCAACAACAGTGTGTGGCAACCTTGTGAAGACTTACAGAAAACGTTTGACCTCTGTCATTGCCAACAAAGGATATATCACAAAGTATTGAGATGAAATTTTGTTTCTGACCAAATACTTATTTTCCACCATAATATGCAAATAAAATGAAAAAAAAACAGACAATGTGATTTTCTGGATTTTTTTTCTCAGTTTGTCTCCCATAGTTGAGGTCTACCTATGATGTAAATTACAGACGCCTCTCATCTTTTTAAGTGGTGGAACTTGCACTATTGCTGACTGACTAAATACTTTTTTGCCCCACTGTACCTATACTATGTGTATACATGTATTCTCTCTATTCTATTGTAACCTGTGATTTTACAGTACAGCGCACTGAATTGCCGGCTTTTCTAAAGGACACCGCTGCATATTTCTCACAAGTCACACGCATGCTCCGTGTGTAATCCGTTTTTTTCTCGCCCTCATAGCCTTGCATTGGCGAGTCTCGGCCGTAATACAGTGCAGCACGCTGCGATCTCCTCCGCTCGTATAATACGGGCGAGAAAAAAACGGATGATGGGAGCCGCCCCACAGATTAACATTGGTCCGAGGGCTGTGATGTTTTCTCGCATAGCACTCGCCCGTATTTCTCTCTAGTGTGACTCCGGCCTCACACTCAGTCTATCACTCCCTCCACAGCTGTCTCTCACACTCGGTCTCTCTTGTTCGATCTCTCACAGTCTGTCTCTGTCATTCGGTCTTGCTCCCTCCTTGGCTGTCTTGCACACTTCAGTCTCTCTCACATTCGGTCTCTCGTGCGGTCTCGCCCCCTCCACAGCTGTCTCTCTCTCACACTCAGTCTCTAACATTCGGTCTCTCGCACGGTCTGGCCTTCTCCACGGCTGTCTCTCTCTTTCACACTCGGTCTCTCTCACATTCAGTCTCTCTTGCTCGGTCTCGCCCCCTCCACGGCTGTCTCTCATAGTTGGTCTCTCTCACTCAGTCTAACCCCCTCCGCAGCTGTCTCTCTCTCACAATCAGTCTCTTTCGCTCAATCTCGCCCCTCTGCGGCTGTTTCTCTCTCACACTCGGTCTCTCTTGTTCTCTCTCGCTCCCTCTGCGGCTGTCTCTCTCTCTCTCACACTCGGTCTCTTTTGCTCCGACTCACTCCCTCTGCAGCTGTCCCTCTTTTTCTCACTCGGTCTCTTTCGCTCGGTCACTCCCTTCTGTGGCTGTCTCTCTCACACTCGCTCTCTCTTGCTTAGTCTCGCCCCTCTGCGGCTGTCTCTCTCTCACACACACGGTCTCTTTTGCTCCGTCTTGCTCCCTCTGCGGCTGTCTCTCTTTTTCGCACTCGGTCTCTCTCCCTCGGTCTCGCCCCTCTGCGGCTGTCTCTCTCACACTCGGTCTCTTTCTCTTGGTCTCGCCCCTCTGCGACTGTCTCTCTCTCACACTCGGTCTCTTTTGCTCCATCTCGCTCCCTCCACGGCTGTTTCTTTTTCGCAATCAGTCTCTTTCGCTCGGTCTCGCCCCTCTGCAGCTGTCTCTCTCACACTCGGTCTCTTTTGCCCCATCTCACTCCCTCTGCGGCTGTCTCTTTTTCGCGCTCGGTGTCGCCCCTTTGCGGCTGTCTCTCTCGCCCCCACCTCGGCTGTCTCTCTCACACTCTGTCTCTCTCGCCCCCTCCTCGGTTGTCTCTCTCCCTCAGGAGTGATGGTATTGGGTTTCTTTCTGATCCATTATTTCTGTGGTCTGCTCCTCTAATGGCTCCGCTCCCTCCTCCTCCTCACTGAGTGCAGAGCAGAAGCCACAGAGTGAACTTTCCTCAGACACCTGGGCATCCTCCATCTGCTGCAGCCCAGAGGACCCCATCCCCGACTTCAGCAGCTGCTGGTAGTAGACCCTCATTGTAGACCCCTGGCAGGAGACCCCTGTAATAGACCTCCGCCGGTACTCCACCACCTATGGATACTCTCAAGTCTCCACCAGACGAGGAAGAGGAGCAGAATGAGAAGGCTTCCGATCTCACCGTGTTTGCCAGTAACTCCACTCTTCATGGGATCAGCCACGTCTTCCTGCCAGGTGGGGTGACCCCAAGACGGGTGTTTTGGGCATGTGCCTTTCTTTCATCTCTCAGCTGCTTTCTCTTCCAAGTGGTGGACCGGATCATCTACTACTCGGAGTACCACCATGTCACCACGCTGGATGAGATGGAGAGCAGCCTCATGACCTTCCCAGCCATCACCATATGCAATTATAACAAGTTTCGCCTGTCGCGGATGACAACCCGAGACGTGGACAGCATGGGCGAGATCCTGGGTCTCCAGAACCACATGGATGAGCTGAGGAACGTGATCCAGAACGTGAGTGACCCCGACACACCCTTCTCCCTGAGAGAGTTCTATGAGCGAACAGGTCACAGTATAGAGGACATGGTCCTGGAGTGTCGCTACCGGAACCGAGAGTGCGGACCCAGCAACTTCTCTGTGGTGAGTGCCGCCGCCATTAGTCCATGTGGTCTGAGGTACAGGTAGACCCCTCACTTCATACCTCAGGGGGCACTGACTTTTCTGATTCGAGGGCCATAATGTCAGATTTACACAGTGCAAAGAGCCACAAAAACGTAAGATGGGTATTACCCTCAGACATTTCTTACCCATGTAAGGGGTCTGTATGGGGGGTCCCACCCACCCATGTAAGGGCTCTGTATGGGGGGTCCCACCCACCCATGTAAGGGGTCTGTATGGGGTCCCACCCGCCCATTGAAGGGGTCTGTATGGGGGGTGGCACCTGCCCATGAAAGGAGTCTGTATGGGGGGTCACACCCACCTCTGGAAGCGGTCTGTATGGGGGTCCCACCCGTCCATTGAAGGGGTCTGTATGGGGGGCAAGTATCACATCTTCTAATCGCTTTTTGTAGCCAGACAAGAGTCTTTCAGTTCTTGTTTGAGGGATTTTCCTCCATTCTTCCTTGGAGAATTTGCCCTGTTCTGTGAGATTCCCGGGGCGTCTTCCATCCTCTGCTATTTTCAGGTCTCGCCACAGATTATCAATGATGATCCGATCAGGGGACTGTGAGGGCCATTGTGAAACCCTCATCTTGTGCCTTTTGAGGTCGTCTATTGTGGATTGTGACGTGTGTTCGGGGTCATTATCCATTTGTAGAAGCCATCCTCATCCTCTTCGTCTTCCTCTTCCTCTTTTCACCTTCAGCTTTTTACAGATGGTGTTATGTTTGCATCAACAATTTGTTGAAATTTCATTGACTCCATTCTTCCCGTGAAATGTTCACCGTGTCATTGGCTGCAACATAACCCGAAAGCCTGATTGATCCACCCTCATGTGTATTGCATGGCTACGTGTTATTTTCCTGAAATTATGTGCTCTTTGTTTTCCCCATATACCTTAGATCATTGTGGCCAAAGAGATCTATTTTAACCTCATGGATCCACAAGACTTGCTCCTAAAATGCAATAGGCTTGTTTAAATGCTCCTTTGCATACTTCTGACACTGAATTGTATGATGAGGACACAGGAGAGGCTTTCTTCCATCAAGTGGGTGTCTCTGAACAGTAGAACAATGTACCACAACTCCAGACTCTGCTAAATCTATTTGATGGTCTTTTGCAGTCAAGCAGGAGTTCTGAATTGCCTTTCTAGCAATCCTACGAACATCTCTCACTGAAATTTTGCTTGGTCTTCCAGACCTTATCTTGATCTCCACTGTTCCTAGTAGCTGCCATTTCTTAATTACATTTCGAACTGAGGAAAGGACAACTTGAAAACACCTTGCTATCATTTTGTAGCCTTCTCCTGCTTTGTTGGCCTCCACCATTTTCAGAGTGCTCGGCAGCTGCTTAGAATTTATGGCTATTGTTTTTTGGCACAAGGTTAGAGGAGGCTGGGTTTTTATAAAGCTGAGAAATTTACATCACCTGGCCTTTCCTAGCGATGATGGTGAACAAGCCATAACTCTAACACGCTACTTAAGGTCTAAAACCGTGGTCAAAGTTATCTGAGCACACAAATCTCCACGGGTGCCCTAATTTTTGCATCGGCCCATTTTCCTTTTCGTAATTTTTAAAATGTTAATAATTACAATTTTTTTAGCCTAAAATACAAAGGAAGTGTGTCATCTGTAATTTTATCCCTCATAGAGATCATTTCATCTTCAACTTGCTTCACAATAAGAGTAACGTTGACCAGGGGTGCCCAAACTTTTACATGCCACTGTACACTTCCAATTACAATGCATAGAATATATGCACACATACACATTATACCCATATATACATACCCCAGTACGGTCACTGCCAACTCCACAATAAGAAATAGAATCTGCCACCAATCGTTCATACAGGCCGAGTGGACACCAGTTACAGGGAGCCTCTGGCTTCAGGGTGCGGTTTACAGAGCAAAAGAAACAGAACTATTAAATTTAATCCAGAAAGGTAGGCAGTATTAATAAAAATATACAAAGACTAGCCTGGCCCGTGCTAAATTTTCACACATTGGTCGTCGGGGGAGCAGGCAATTTCAGAAAAAGCAGGTTGGTGAAATGTAAATGTATTTCATGAGCTGATGAACACAGACGGGTATGTATATATGTAGATTGGTAATGCAATAAATTGGTTTGATAAGTAAAGGCCAAAAAATGTCTTCCGGTTGAGGTGCCACCTGCAGGTCATTGTTTCTTTCTGCAGGTTTATGAAAATGAATGTTTAAACTGTATTTAGTGATAAAATCGTGAATGTGTGGTGTGTTTGGCTGTTTTCTTGCTGAGGGGGGAAAGTTTACCTTTCAAATGGTGTATCATGTGTGTGTGTGGGGCGAAGTAATCACCGAAAAAGCAGTGCATGTTTACAGATGTGTTGGTAGTGTGCTTTGGCGTACTGTGGTGCCACCTGCAGGTCATTTTTCCTTACTGCAGGTTTATGAAAATTAATGTTTAAACTGTATTTTGTGGTCAAATTGTGGATGTGTGGCTTGTTTGGCTATTTTCTTGCTGAAGGAGGCAAGTTTACCTTTCAGATGGTGTATCATGTGTGTGTGGGTGGAGTATGAACGGGGATACAAAGTAATCACCGAAAAACAGTGTTTAGAAATAACAGAATAGATGATACAAAATGGGAACATAATAAGGTATAAACAGTTACATAAGATGGAAAGGATAAATAAAAGAGAATGACTAAACCTGATGCTGCGGAAATGGATCTTATCTTTATGATAAGACTCAAATTTTTATCTAAAGCTTACACCCACATACCTCCCCTTGGTGAGCTCATATGGGGTCTGGTTGTACGTTGTGCTAGGTCTTTTAGACGTATATGAGTTCCCCAATTTACAAGATATCTGTCACAATCTCCACTCTGTTTCTGTCTTTTTGTTACTTTGTGTCAGGGCTGTCAGTCTGTACTGGGTCTGTGCTGCAGTCATCTGTGTTCATTTCCCTTAATCAGGATTCTAGTTAATCAGGCTAGTTCCTCCTCCCAGTGTCAATCATACACTTGCTGTTGCCTGTGGAACATTGATCCCTCTGTGTTCTGTGCCTGACCCAGCTTGACTTGATTCTCTTCCTGGACTCAGACCCTTTGCTTGTGACCTGACTTTGCTTGTGCCTGCTCCCTGTAAAATGTTTTGTCTCTCTGGCTTTCCTGACCTCATTTCCTGGACCTGAATTCGGATTATTTGACTTCCCTTTACTTACAGTAAGTAGTATATATATTTACTATTGTGACTCGGGTCACAATACCTTTGCCCCTGGAGGTCCCAGGTGGTAGATACTGTTGTCATGTTTCCTATCGCAATTTTACCTTTCTATAGAAATGAAACATGGGACTGATAGCATCATCCTCTCTCGATATTAAGTTGTTCTGCTGGTCTTACAGTGACGTCAATGACTGTGTTATGTTCATCCCGTCCCTACAAAACCAAAAATATAGCTCCCATAATTATCAGATGGATGCAAACCCCAATATCCATCACTGTCCACTGGCTCCAGAAAGTCTGGGACCAGTGCGTTGAACAGAGGACACTCTTGCCTACGAAATGTAATTATCCACCTCTGAATATATGAATCCTAGCCTTGGTGTCTGGTTCTCAGAGCAGATCTCCTGTTGTAATTACCTTGTCACTGCAGGAGGTCCTATTCAGTGGAGGTTGAAGTGTCAGCTTGCTCTTGCTTCCTGTCAGGAAATATGAATAAGTCATAAAATTCTATGTACACTTCCAGCGCTCGTGCTGGCATTTGACCAGGTAAATCTGGTTTGTCAGCATATGGATTTGAAAGTTCCTTTGTTCAGTCAAACTCAAATATAATAATATAGAATAATCATAGAGGCAGGAAACTTTTATTTTTGGGATCTGCATCATTAAAGCTATTCACAGCAGCGTTTTGGAGATTGTGCGCCCACCAGAAACCAAAAAATGAGTATCTGCCTCCCAGTAATACCTAGATATATGATGTTCGGTTTTAAATGAAAGATAATTTTGTAAGAAGACAGATAATACTCCTGTTGTCACTCTGGGAGCCTCACAGCCCGAGATATGGCCTGCAGAAGTTTTTTAGTAACTTTCAAAAAGGGGAATACATTCCCTAAGTCCACCCACCCAGTGAGATCAGCCAGGGAAAGGCATAAAGCTTGGATGCTCGATTAGGAACTGGTATTTTGCCCAAGGAACCAGCTATAGGGAGCTGTGCATTTGGACCCATTGTTCTGGGAAGGTTCCCCTCCCCCCTCCTCCACATGGCATGCCATTGACTGATATGTGTAAGTCTTAATTTAATTCATTTTTTTGTAACTGTCTGTATATACTGTATTTTGTCTCTTTTGTAACATCTTTTTGTATTTTTGTAAACACTGCCTATATTTTCTAGAATTAATCTATAAAATTTACTAGTTTTGTTTTCCTTGCTCTAAGAACGAACTGCCACGACCTCCGTAATAAATTACGCTACCTGGTGGGTGGGCTCCTGACCCAATATTGGCATTAATGTCAAACGAGGAGCTGGTGGCAGCAAAGTGTTCTGGGGAATTTAGGAGACCCTGACAGTGAAGGAACGGAGGTTTAGTTTTTGTATTTACAGCCTGAGACTGGGGATATACATATGGCCCTCACTGCAGAGTGCCCATAGGCCAGTATATGGCAAGGCAGCCTTTCTGGCGACTTATTCTAGGTGTAATTCCCTGACTGACCTGAGGGTAAGGGGGCCGCCAGAGAGCTGCAAGTTCCAAACTGGAACTGACAGTGGGATAGACAAATGAATCCCTTGCACCTTCTATAAGTGGTCTAAAAAAAGCATGTTTATATCGCAGTATCACTTTAAGTGCAAAATCCCAACATTTCTGCCCTAAAATATTCATAAAAAAAAACTTCAAATCTGCACCAAATATGCAATAATTACAGCATCCTGCTATTATGCATTTGGTACTGATACCTGCAGAATAAAATCAGTGGCAAATAAACAGTTTTGCACTTGGAAAAATTGAATGGCAGCGAGAAGGAGGAGCAGAAACCGTGATGTGAGCAGGAGGATGAAAAGAAGACTGGGTGTGAGAAGCAGAAGAAGATCCCTGGGAGTGAAAAGGAAGAGAAGAAGCGAGGGAATGAAAAGAAGAAGCATGGTAGTGAGCAGGACTACAAGAATTCAAGTGAATGGAAAGGAGAAGAGAGAGCCTGTGACTGAGAAGGAGCAAAATAACCCAAGAAGTGAGCAGAAGGAGAAGTAGAAACCAAGGTGTGTGAAAAAAGAGGTGGATAAGCCAGGTGTGACGCTAGTCACTTCTCAAGGCTAAGCCATGAGTCATAGTGGTCAAAAAGTCCAAGGTCAGAAGCCAGGAGGGTATATCATAAACAGAAGGAAGAGGCAAAAGCGTAGTCAGGTAATGTTCCGAGGTCAGAGTACCAGGAGGTTAATGGATCAGAACTGAAGGGGTTAAACAGGCGCATGGTCAGAACGAAGTCCAAGGACAGGCAACAGATCAAGCATACAGAACTCACGGCAAAGGGAGCACAAACCTCACAAAATGAATGTACGTCTGGCAGTGGTCTGGGAGAAGCTGCTCAGTTAAGTAGGCATGGCAATTACCCAGGATAGTAAACACCTGAGACAGCCGACACCTCCCAGTCACAGATTGGCTAGTCGAGCTGTCAATAAACACACTGACAGCTTCAGCATGCCCCTGTACCAGATTGGACGGCTGAGCTATCAGTAACTGCATCCCAGACACCCTGAGGGGTGGAACCGTGACAGTACCCCCTCTTCTAGGGGGCCACCAGACCCCCCAGGCTTCCCAGAAAATTTTAGATGGAAGGCTCTAACCGATTGGCCTTCACATCTTGAGCATAGACCCAGGATCTCTCCTCTGGTCCGTATCCCTTCCGGGGGATGAGGTACTGGAGGGAATTATGGACCCTCCGAGAATCTACAACCATCTGAACCTCATACTCCAGGCTACTGTCAACTGAAATTGAAGGAGGCTGAGATGAGGGAGACAATGCAGATGGGACATACTCCTTTAATTGGGATTTATAGAATACATTAGGGAAGGAGGAAGCTTTAACCTAAATGCCACAGGATTGACCACCTCTAGGATCTCTTATGGACCAATAAACTTTGGACCCAACTTCACAGACGGCACTGTAAGTTTAATGCTCCTAGACGACAACCAAACCTTATCCCCAATGTTGAAAACAGGAGCCCCCCGGACGGCCTTCTATTGACCTTACGTTTTTGGCAAATCTGGGCAGTTCCAATATTCTTTTGAGCTCCAGATCTCCCCAAGTCTCTGCATGGTGACCTCCACCCTTAGGGCATTCAGAACTAATCCTAGAACATTCACCTAAATGGGGATGAAAGCCATAATTACAGAAGAATGATGAGGTTCCGGTAGATTAATTTACTCAACTGTTGAAAGCAAATTCAGCGAGAGTTAAAAACGAACACCAGTCCTCCTATTGCGCTGCCACGAAACACCTTAAAATTTGTTCCAACGATTGATTTGTCCTCTCAGTCTGACCATTAGTTTCAGGGTGATAAGCAGATGAAAATGACAAGTCAATCCCTAGTTTATTGCAAAAAGCTCTCCAAAATATACAGACAAATTGTACTCCCCTATCAGACACAATGTTCAGAGGGATCCCTTGTAGCCTTACAATATAAGAAATAAACAACTTGGAGAATGTCTCTGCATTAGGTAATCTTGACATATCCTTATGCATGGATGGCCACCAAAACAGTCTAGCCATGGCTTTCCTTGTGGCAGTAACCCCAGGATGGCCACTTAACACGGAATCATGAAATTCCTGTAACACCCGCAACCTTAGGTACACAGGCACAAATAATTTGGACCATGGGGAAGTAGAAGGAGCCAACGACATGGCTTTACGAATCTCCTCTTCTAGCTCCGAGGTTACCAAAGACACCACAATACCCTGAATAATAATGGAGGATGGAGGTTCTGGAGGATAAATGAAACCTAGACTACGAGGTAAAGCATAATTCTTAGACCCTGGCCTGAATGTAATAGAAAAATTAATCAAGAGAAAAACAAGGACCATCTGGCCTTCTAGGAGTTAACCTTTTAGCCAATTCAATGTAAGCTAAATTCTTGTGATCCGTGATCACCGTAACTGGATGAACCGCCCCCTCCAAAAAATGCCTCCATTCCTCAAAAGCCAATTTGACAGCAAGTAACTCCTGATTCCCAACATCATAATTTCTCTGCCGGTGAAAATGTTTTAGATAGAAAAGCACATGGATGCAGGCTAGTCAGAGCTTTGGGCCCCTGCGATATGACTACTCCCACTCCGATCTCCGAAGCATCCACCTCCACAATGAACGGTTCCTGAAGATCAGGTTGGATCACTATGAGTGCGGACATAAAACATAAAATCCCTGATAGCCCCCGGCGACCAAACCTTGCGATTCGCCCCCTTACATGTCAGGTCAGTAAGTGGTTTAGCAATTTGTGAAAACCCCTTGATAAATTTTCTGTAATAGTTGGCGAATCCCAGAAACGCTGCAAAGCCTTAAGATCACGAGGTTGAATCCAATCAATTATGGCCTGCACCTTCCCAGGGTCCATCTTAACCCCTTCTGCTGACAAGATAAACCCCAAGAAAGAGATTTCCTGAACAGAAAAAAACAAATTTCTCTAATTTAGCAAACTGAGAGTTTTCCCTCAGTCTCTGTAACACAACACGGACATGTTCCTGGTGAGTGTCCAAGTCTGGCGAGAAAAATTAGAATGTGATCAAGGTATATTACAACAAATCTTCCAATGCAATCAGAGAAAATATCATTCACAAAATTCGGAAACACTGCAGATGCATTAGATAATCCAAAAGGCATGACAAGGTTTTAAAACAGACCCTCGGATGTTAAAAACGCTGTTTTCCACTCGTCACCCTTCCGGATGCGCATCAAATTGTAAGCCCCTCTAAAATCAAGTTTTAGAAAACACCCTGGCCCCCAGAAGCT
Source organism: Dendrobates tinctorius (assembly GCF_039654945.1). Taxonomy (NCBI): domain Eukaryota; kingdom Metazoa; phylum Chordata; class Amphibia; order Anura; family Dendrobatidae; genus Dendrobates; species Dendrobates tinctorius. Next base: position 2,356,837 of record NW_027361846.1, read on the forward strand.
GATTGTATAGGTCAGGGATGAGTGCAAGTGGGTAGGTATTTTTAGCTGTGATCTTGTTTAGTTCTCAGAAATCAAGGCAAGGACGGAGACCTCCATCTTTCTTTTTAACAAAGAAAAATCCAGCAGCTACAGGGGAGGAGGAAGGATGGTGTTCTGCCTCCGACATCTAATTTGTATTATCTGATTATCTGTTTGTCTATATTTGCAGTAATTACTTGTAGAATATAGAGAAATCTACCTTTTTACATAGACTGTATTTGCAGTGTTTGGCTCCTTCTAGTGACCAGAGTCATAACCGCAGTTTTATCTGTTTTTCTTTCACTTTCATGTCTGAATCTTTTCACTCCTTTGCAATGCATTATGGTAACCTTGCAATGCATTATGGTAACTTTTGCAAAGCATTATGGTTAGCTCAGCCTCCATCTCCCTCCACTTTCCTCCATTTTACCTCAGCCTGCATCCTGGAAGCATCTCATCTTTTCATCTCCCCTTGTGATTGCAACGCTGGTTTGTACTCATGCTTTCTGTAGCTAATTTCTGTCTTATTTAGCCTGGTTTAATCAGTCCTGCACCCCGGTCAGCTATTAGTGTGCAGATGTTCATTCACAGTGTACTATATATAATATGTATTTCTACTATGCCCCTGTACTGATTGTATGCATATTATGTTTGTATTATAGTTTCACCATGCCAATATATCATCACGTTCAATAAAAGCACAGACTCAACCTACAGTCTCCTTATTGGACCACTGTATAGCGGTTTAGCTGTCTGTTTAAGCTGCAAATAAAGTCTTCCTTATTCAGTGAGGACAGAATAGACAGATATGACCCTTCTGTAAACTTTCGTTAACATATTCTTTCATGGCGGTCCATTCAGGCCCCGACAAATTGTAAAGGCAAGCTTTTGGTAATTTGGTGCCAGGAATAAGATCAATAGCACAATCATAGGGAAGATGGGAAGGTAGTATTGCTGCCTCTTTTTCCGAGAACATATCTCCAAAGTCCTTCAGGTACCCCGGAAGACCCTCCAGACAAGCGGAGCATTTTTGTACATTTCTTAGACATTTCTTAGAACAGTTGGGGCTCCATTTCACAATCTCCTTCAGACACCAATCAATAACTGGATTGTGAGTCTGCAACCATGGAAACCCCAGTACCAATCCAGCAGGTAAATTATCCAACACAAAACAGGAGATGGATCCAGAGTGGAGTGCCCCCATTTAGAGAGTGAAATCCACTGTTGCTCTTTTGACCAAATTGTGGACTAACGGTGTCTTGTCAAGGGCGATAATTTGAATGGGTCTTTCTAAACTAACTGTCCCTAACCCTAACTTCAGAACCAGTCCTGACTCAATAAAGTTAGCAGCAGACCCACAGTCAATGAACGGCAAGGTTGATAACACCTGGTTCTCAAAGGAAATCATTGTATGTATCAGTACTTTGTCAGAGTAAGAAAAAGGTACCTGGCAGCCTGGGTGACATCCTCGGTCGTCACCCAGACTCACATGTTCTCCCGATGGTTTGGTGGCTTGAGGACGAGATGGGCAATTCTCAATAAAATGTCCAGAGAGACCACAGTATAGACAGAGTCCGAGATCTTGTCTCCGTCTTCTCTCTGCAACACGAAGACTGGCAACTCTAGCCTCTGGTAAATGAACCTGCTCCGGGGAAGTAAAACATGTGACCTGCTGTTCACCTTGCCACTCACGGATTCTACGGTCCATTTGTATGGCCTGAGTCATGGCCTCAATCAGAGAACAAGGGGCGTCATGGAGGACCAGAGCATCCTTGAATGTCTCGGAATGGCCTCTTTGGAACTGGCACCCCAGAGCAGAATAGTTCCACAGAACCTTGGTGGACGACTGCCGGAACTCAGTACAGTAGTCCTCAGGTGTGCGACCCCCCTGTGCCAGGTTCATAATCTTAGCCTCATCTACCTGGATTCTGTCCTGTTCATCATAGATTAGACCTAAACTGTCAAAAAAGGCATCAACGGAAAACTGCTCTGGGGCTTGTGGGGACAATGCCCAGGTCTGATATGACAGGTTTGGGAGAGACCAACTGTACATCAGAGGTTTCTGACGTCACAGCCACTGACGGCAGTGGGGGGCTATGAGAGGTCTTCATCAAGTTAATAATCTGATCCTGCAACTGATATTGCGATGACTCCAGACTCTGGCAATCCTTCGCCAGATCTTTAGTCATCTGCATCAAATTTGCTACCTGGTCACAAAGTGTGTGAACAGGATCCATGCTTGCGAAAAAGAAAAATGTAGCGGCCAGACGTAATGTGACGCTAGTCACTTCTCATGGCCAAGCCGTGAGTCGGAGTGGCCAAAGGGTCCAAGGTCAGAAGCCAGGAGGGTACATCATAAACAGAAGGAAGAGACAAAAACGTAGTCAGGTAACATTCCGAGGTCAGAGTACCAGGAAGATAACAGATCAGAACTGAAGGGATTAAACAGGCAGATGGTCAGAATGAAATCCAAAGTCAGGCAACAGATTAAGCAAATAGAACTGAAGGCACAGGGAGCACAAACCTCACAACAAGAATGTACATCTGGCAGGGGTCTGGGAGAAGCTGCTCAGTTAAGTAGGTGGAAAAGCCAGAAAGAGAAGAGGAGAATACTGGGATGGAGAAGGAGAACTGAAGGGAGGAGGTGGAGAAGAAGCCCAGGAGTGAAAAGGAGAAGAAGCCTAGGAGTAAGCAGGAGGAGGGTCAGTCCACAAATGAGAAGACCAAAGTGGAAAAGCCTGGGAGTATGGAGGAAGAGAATGTTGGCAGTGAGAAGGAGAAGAAAAAGGAGTGAGATGGAGGAGAAGCTCAGAATTGAGAAGGAGATGTCTGGTATTGGGCAGAAGAAGGAGAAGCTCGAGCGTGAGCAGGAGACATAAGTGATGCAGTGGTTGAGAATCCTGGGATTGAGAAAGCCTGGGAGTGTGGAGGAGGAGAATGCTGGCAGTGAGAAGGAGAAGAAAAAGGAGTGAGATGGAGGAAAAGCTCAGAATTGAGAAGGAGTTGTCTAGTATTGGGCAGAAAAAGGAGAAGCTCGAGTGTGATCAGGAGAAGTAAGTGATGCGCTGTAGGACAATCCTGGGATTGAGAAGGAGGAGGAGAAGTCAGGAAGTGAGGAGGGCGAGACGCCTGGGAGTGAGAAGGTGGAGCAAAGCCAGAGAGTAAGTAGCAGGAGCAGATGCCTGGGAATGTGGAATAGGAGAAAAAGCCTGGGAATGAGGAGGAGAAGCCCAAGAGTGAGCAGGTGGTATGAACATAACACACTCACTGAAAATGGACAAACGGAAGACCTAGTATAGGGAGATGCCACACCCAAACCCAACTTGTCCCTGCACAAATTAGAAAGACTCTAGCCATCCAACTCAAAAACATCACCTCATACCTGGCTCCCTAAAAGTTCATTGAGGGTTTATTTGTACCTCCTGAGAAAGCAGCGGGGAAAATTAAAACAAATTGGGAAGATCTGAGGATGCGTGTTGTAATAATCACAGGCAAGTTAAAAATGTGACTTCTAGGGGGGCACGTGTGCGGGTCAGGCACATGTGTCTCCCTGCAGCATAAGTATCACTGCAGCAAAAGTATCGTGAAAATGCAGTTATTACTACGGCTGAGAATTAACATCAAGCTCCTCTCCTCTCTTCACACAGGTAAAATCTCTGCTCCTGCTACAATCCCTGTTTGCTGTCATCTAGTGCAACCTTTCATTTAATCTTATATAACAGTGCCTACTGAATGTTTACTAAATTCATTTGTTGCATTGAACTCAATACTTACTGCTGTATAGCCATCTTGGGGCCAGTAGAGATGTTATCAGGTGTGAGGTGTTACTAGCATATGGATGTAGCCAGGCCCTGTGCCTTTGATTGTCTAACATCCCCTGGTGTGCCAGGCAATTGGTAATTTATCCCAAATCAGTTCCCACAATCCCTCTCACCTGATCCTCTACTCAGTCCTATATATTCAGATGCCTTCTAGGGGGGCACGTGTGCAGGTCAAGCACGTGTGTCTCCCTGCAGCATAAGTATCACTGCAGCAAAAGTATCATGAAAATGCAGTTATTAATACGGCAGTTAGTCACGGCAGGAGTCAGGACCCCACACTATCTACCTGTCTCTTTTGGGTATGTCTGCTGAGTAGGCCCTTCTTATTTCTTCTATCCAGCTTTTCTATTCACCCTCCTACTCCTTCACCATGTTTACATATGCCCTCACAGTGTTTGCTCCTTTAGTCCTCACTCTCCTTCGCTATCCCCAAACCCCAGCACCCTCTAACCAAATAATCATCTCCCCTTCCTTCTTTCCTCCCCACCTGACCTCCTCTGCTGAACTGCTCCTCAACCTCAAACCTGTCTGAATGAAACATAAAACAAGCTGCCCACTCTCCTTCTCCCATCTGCTCTCCCTTTCTCTTCTCCTCACTGCTGGCGACATATCTCCCAATCCTGGACCCCCACAGCTCTCACCCCCCACTACTTCCCCTTCCTACCGCTCCCTATCTAATAAGAACTACCACAATCTTTCCAACTTAAAACCTGTGCCATTGACACCCAACCCCCTGCTTCCTCTCTAGGGAGCACTTTGGAATGCCTGCTCCATATGCAATAAGCTCCATGTGATTCATGATCTCTTTCTCTCTCACAATCTTGCCTTCCTCAGCCTCACAGAAACATGGCTGACACCCTCTGACACCGCCTCCCCTGCTGCGCTGTGTTACGGTGGCCTCCACTTTACCCACACTCCTCGCCCTGGCTACAGACACGGTGGAGGAGTGGGTCTTCTCCTTTCTTCCAGCTGCACCTTCAACCCAACCCCACCTCTTCCCTCCCTAATCCTCCCCTCTTTTGAAGTCCACTCTGTCCGCATCTACTCTCCCTCCAACCTCCAATTGGCCGTCATATACCGACCTCCAGGCCCGACCACTGCCTTCACTGACCAATTCTCTACCTGGCTTCTTCATTTTCTTTCAACTGACACCCCCCACTATCATCATGGGTGACTTCAACATCCCCACTGATACCCTTCAGTCAGCAGCCTCCAAACTCCTGTCCCTTACTTCATCCTTTGGACTTACTCAGTGGTCCTCCTCAGCCACCCACACAGATGGACATACGTTAGACCTGGTCTTCACCCACCTCTGCTCTCTTTCTAACTTCACCAACTCCCCTCTCCCTCTATCTGACCATCATCTACTCACTTTCACATCCCTGTCCTCCTCACCTGGCACCCATGTCCAGCAACACACACACCCCCGCAGAAACCTTGCACACCTAGACACCCACGTGCTCTCTGACTATTCTACCACTGGCAACAATATCCTCCATGACACAGACGGTGCCACTGCTTTCTACAATGCCACTCTCGCAATAGCTATTGACACGGTTGCCCCTCTCGTTCATGGCAGAATGCGACGTATCAACAGACAACCCTGGCACAATAACACCACTAAAGAGCTCCGGCAAGTGTCCAGGATTGCAGAGCGGCGTTGGAAGAAAACAAATTCGCAAGATGACTTCACCACATTCAAACAGACAACACTCGATTTCAAATCTGCCCTCACCTCTGCTATGAAAAGAAAAGGGGGAGACAGGGCGCTTCCAATGCGTAGGTCTGTATGGAAAGTAGATGAGTGCACAGCAAGTGTTAGGCTCACCTGATAGGGTTGTGAGAGTCACAACACCTATAATCGCATAAAACAGCTGCAGCAGTCTGCACGAGGTCCAAGGACTTGGTACAAAGAGAAGGCTGGTAGTGCAATAAGAGACTGTGCTGCTGTGGTAGAATTCAAGGTATCTTTATTGCCAACGCGTTTCATGAGCCAGTCCCAGCTCACTTCATCAGGGCATGTTACAGAAGTTCATTGCAGGGGTATATATACACATAAAAAAAAAAAAGGGGGGAGGCGCCAAGAATAGTGAGGTGACACGTCAGCATGGATACATATACATGAATCATACAAAACAATAAAACTTTATTACAACCATATTAAAAACGATGTTTAAAATGCCATAAAAAGAGTGTTTTAAACATCGTTTTTAATATGGTTGTAATAAAGTTTTATTGTTTTGTATGATTCATGTATATGTATCCATGCTGACGTGTCACCTCACTATTCTTGGCGCCTCCCCCTTTTTTTTTTTTATGTGTATATATACCCCTGCAATGAACTTCTGTAACATGCCCTGATGAAGTGAGCTGGGACTGGCTCACCTCTGCTAAACAGACCTACTTCACAACCCTCGTATCTTCCCTATCTTACAACCCAAAACAGTTATTCAAAACTTTTAACTCCCTCCTCCGCCCACCACTGCCCCCTCCAACCTCCCTCATCTCTGCCGAGGACTTTGCCACACACTTCAAAAACAAGATTGACCAAACAAGGCAAGTCTTCATCACTCAACCACCACAACCCCTTTGTATACCAGACCAATGCCCAAACCCCATAACCTCACTCTCCAACATCACTGAAGGGGAGCTTAATCGCCTCTTCTCCAAATTGCACCTCACAACCTGTGCACTTGACCCCATTCCACCTCCTCCCCAACCTCACCACCACACTTATCCCATCCCTAACCCACCTCTTCAACCTATCACTAACGTCCGGTACCTTCCCTTCTGCTTTCAAGCATGCCACAATCACGCCTATCCTTAAAAAGCCAACCCTCGACTCAACCGCTATGTCCAGCTATCGCCCAATATCATTGCTTCCATTTGCTTCCAAACTCCTGGAACAGCATGTCCACGCTGAACTTTCCTCCCACCTATCATCTAACTTGCTCTTTGACAATCTACAATCTGGTTTCCGCCCCCATCACTCCACTGAGACAGCCCTGACCAAAATTACTAACGACCTACTTACAGCCAAATCAAATGGACAATACTCTATACTCCTGCTTCTAGACCTGTCCGCTGCATTTGACACAGTTGACCACTGCCTCCTACTACAGATCCTCTCCTCCTTCGGCATCAAAGGCCTTGCCCTATCCTGGATCTCCTCATACCTTTCCATCCGCACATTCAGCGTCTCCCACTCCCACACCACCTCCTCATCCTACCCTCTCTCTGTTGGAGTCCCCCAAGGCTCTGTTTTAGGACCCCTACTCTTCTCAATCTATACACTTGGCCTGGGGCAACTCATAAAGTCCCACGGATTCCACTACCACCTTTATGCTGATGACACTCAGATCTACCTCTCTGGCCCAGACGTCACCACTCTGCTCTCCAGAATCCCAGAGTGTCTATCAACCATATCCGCCTTCTTCTCTCGCTTCCTCAAACTCAATGTAGACAAATCTGAACTCATCATCTTTCCTCCATCTCACAGATCTTCCTTACCCAACCTAGCTATAAGAATTAATGACATCACACTTTCCCCAGTACCAGAAGTCCGCTGCCTCGGAGTAACCTTTGACTCTGCCCTGTCCTTCAAACCGCACATCCAAGCTCTTTCTACCTCCTGTCGCCTCCAGCTCAAAAATATTTCCAGAATCCGTTCTTTCCTCAACCCTCAATCTACTAAAATGCTTGTGCATGCCTTCATCATCTCCCACCTCGACTACTGCAACATCCTTTTCTGTGGTCTCCCTGCTAACACCCTCGCACCTCTCCAGTCCATCCATAACTCTGCCGCCCGACTAATTCATCTCTCTCCTCACTACTCCTCCGCTTCTTCCCTCTGCAAATCTCTTCACTGGCTCCCATTCCCTCAGCGTATCCAGTTCAAATTACTAATACTGACCTACAAGGCCATCTATAACCTGTCTCCTCCATACATCTCTGAACTAATCTCCCGATACCTTCCCTCACGTAATCTCCGGTCCTCCCAAGACCTCCTTCTCTCCTCCACACTTATTCGCTCCTCACCCTACCGCCTCCAAGACTTCAGCAGCCCCTATTCTCTGGAATTCTTTGCCCCAACAAGTCCGACTATCAACCACATTTGGATCCTTGAGACGGAACCTGAAAACCCACCTCTTCAAGAAAGCCTACAGCCTGCAATGACCCCGCTACCTCCTTCTATCTCACCACTACCGGTGATATCACCTCAACCAACACCGGAACTGCTGCAACCCACCAACCTACTGTCTCCTTCCCCACCATCCTGTAGCATGTAAGCCCGAAAGGGCAGGGTCCTCTCTCCCCTCTGTATCAGTCTGTGATTGTTAGTTTACTGTAAGTGATATCTGTAATCTGTATGTAACCCCTTCTCATGTACAGCACCATGGAACCAATGGTGCTATATAAATAAATAATAATAATTTTAACCCTTACGTCTACGTGTCAGGACACAGCTGTCAGGTGACCCAGAACCAGGGGCTCCTTCCCTGTCCCTACTCCCCAGGATACTTCTGAAGGTGAAGACGCTGGGGCATCCAACCTTGCCTTATCTCCTGAGTTATCACTCCATCCCTTATTGTAGATTGTAAGCTCTTACAGGTAGGGTCATCATTATTTTGCTTTAATTATTGTATTAGAGCGGCACGGTGGCTCAGTGGTTAGCCTTGCAGTGCTGGGGTCCTGGGTTCAAATCCCACCAAGGACAACATCTGCAAGGAGTTTGTATGTTCTCCACGTTTTTGTGTGGGTTTCCTCCCACATTCCAAAGACATACTGAAAGGGAAATTAGAGACAGTGCCGATAATGTCTGTAAAGCACTGTGGAATTAATAGCGCTATATAAATAAGTAAAATAACTAAATAAATATTGCTTTGAATGTTGTTACTTATGACTTGTATATGAACATTCACAGCGCTGCAGAATATGTTGGCGCTATATAAACAAAAATTATTATTATTATTATTATGCTCTTCCCCCACCCAGGGAAGAGGGGGTGCTAACATACACCAACCCAACAAACAAGGGAACACAAACAAAGGTTTAACAGAAAACTCCAGGCATACAAAATATTCACTCACAAATAACAGAGGAATGCACCGTGGAGGTAGGGGAATAAGCCAAAACAGAAAAGGATAAGGAATTACCATGCAAACAAACAAAGCAACAATCACAGATAACTCCTCCAACTCTCCTACACATATGAACGCTTTTCCCTCCATTAGTCATGCAGCACATGCTATCTCTGACAAGGATTTGTAACAGAGCCCAGATAATAAAGGGGAAAGAAGTGGCTAACCAAGCTCAGCTGTGAGCACCGGGATTTCCAACATGGCCAATTAACCACTGTTCTGCCAGAAGGAATAAACACGTTTAAAATAAAGAAGTGCTTCTTCTCAGTGCCGAAGTATGAGCAATCAGATGCTGCGGTCTTCTGGCTCACACTGTTGTGGTAACCCCATGACACATGGTCTTACAGCAAGTCTGGGTAGATAGCCACATTACAATGCCACCTGTCCACAAAATCCTATTCCAGAGCCGCTAGTTCCACTGTGCCTGCACCAGGCGATATCCACTGTCTTCCAACTTTTGGTTGGCTCATAGCTTTTATATCTCCTGCCACTATAGTCTGCAATCACAGCCTATGCTCCTCCAGATGACTGATATTGTGACTGTAGCACATGTATCCAGCTCCAGCTAGCAACAACATACAGTACAGTCCCAGCTAGTGCACATGATGGTGCAAATGACAGTATAACCCTTCTGATGGCTCACTGGAGATTAGAAGCTCTGTGACTTTGGGGCATCCAGGGCAAACTACCTCAATCAGGAGCACCCCACTTCTGGAGTGCACCCACAGAAAGGAGGTAGCGACAAGCCTAGGAGGCTGACCAAGCATAGTGAGGCATGTGGCAAGGTGACCCGATTGGAGAACCCAAGTTGGGACAAACGTCTTTGTGGGTTCAGTGATGGGCAGTGGAGCATACCTTTATTCCACCAGTTGGAGCCAGGGTTCCTCTCCTTGGCTGATGTCCTTTAGAGTGCCTCTGCAGAGGGAGCCGGAGACTTTATAACCACAGCTCCCATTTAGGACATGGTGGGGGGAGGTATATCCTCATTATCCAATTAACCTGCATTTTTGTCCTTCAACAGGTGTAGATTAGTAAACCGCAGTAGCTGATATAATACCTAATCAGCAGGCATTCCACAAATTAACATACAAGAGTCAACTTTATAGGCTCATATGAAACAATGGCTCATGTCCATTTACCAATTGTTCAAATATATCTGGCATAATTAAGGATACATGCTGTGTCGTAGAGTACAGAGGGAAAGCTAAGGAGAGCTAAAAGTAAACAGCACAAGTATAACCTCCCAGAAATATAAAAAATGTGAAAGGAAGAGGAACTGGGAAGGAAAACAAAACAAACTCACTACAGGAATTCAACTTGTGTTTACCATACAAGGTAAACCCTTTAGTTGAAGGGTTGGAACTCCTAAACTGAAGTCCACCTAGTGGTATAGCCAGCAAGGAATTGCAATGAAGGGTGATCATATAAAACACAACCCAGAATGTGATAGGGCAAATCAAAATGGGAAAATAAAAAACAGCTGAAGAAGAGAAAACCAAATAGGGGGAACAAAGAAAATTGGAACCATCAGCATTTGGATAGGAAAGATAGGTCCATCTGAAACTCCAATGCAGGAACCAAATGTCCTAAGAACTGAACCTCATGTACTTCAAATTGACATTTCTCCAGTTTAGCAAATAAAAGGCTGTCACGTAGAATCTGGATAATCTGTCTGACATGTTCATGATTCTTTTCCCAAGAATGCATGAGCAAATCAATATGTCATCCAGGTAAATAAACACAAGTCTACCCATTAGAAAGTAAAAAAAAATGTAATTTATAAAATTTTGAAAGACTGCTGGAGCATTGATTAACTTAAACGGCATCACCAAATTTTCAAAATTACCTTCAGGTGTATTGAATGCTGTCAAGGATCGGACAATGAAGGGGGTCACTCAAAGCCCCACCACTGCCATCAATTTGTCTAAGATCGCAGCCAAGGAGGTTGTATCTTAGATCCACCCACTGTTATCTTTGGAGCAAACTGTTCTTTGCTGCCCCCTTATTATCCAGTCAATTACGCGATTTGCCAACGATTAATGGAGGAGACCCGTAGGATTTTATGGAATTTCCAACTTATGCAATAACTTCCCTCCTGATGATCAAAAAAGTTCAAGATTGCCCGCCTGTGGAGACATGGAGGTCAGTGGGTGCTCTTGTCCGCTGGCTCATGACCACATGAACCAGGGATCATCCCACTGAATCAGCAAACATCATTGTTCATGACCTTGCGTCCCTGTTTAGCAAAGATAACAGTAAAAATAAGTTGTAGGAGATGATATAAGAGGCAAATAATAACCATTCACCAATTTACAAATATCAATTCAACCTACAAGAAAAGTCAAAGTTGTTTTAATGTTTTTTTTTGTTTAATCATGATCTAATTATTTTTGGATTTTACCTGGTTGGCGACACGGATACCCATCCTTTCTCTTCCAATCCAGACAATAATCTATGATTCTGCGCCTGTGGAAGTTACGTCTGGCTTACTTAAGAGGAAATGCTGTGTAGTCACACTGCCATGCTTTTTAATCGGGATTTTATGGTTACCCAGAGATCTAATTTGACCTGGCTGTTGTCAGTTATCTGCCCTTTATTGATTTGTGGCTTATAGGCAGGGGTTGCAGTTATGAAAAACCATGTATCTTCTTCCCAGATTCGTCCTGAAGCTGAAATGTATGTCCCATCACTATCGGATCTATAATGGACCTGGTATTCATAATTTTCTTTAGGAGACACCAAGTCTGGGCTGGCTACTGTAGTTATAACATTTCCCCAGGGTGGGTGGAACAAAGTTTCTTAAGATGTACTTTTAGGAGAGACATTAGGCATCCTGTATTAATCATCTGTCGAATCTATAAACCTCTGTCTCATACTCAAAAGACATCCTCGTTCTGTCACTTGGGCAGTGTTGAGGTCTTTCACTTCAAAAAGGACCTGCTTGGATGTTAATTAAGATTGTCAGTCCATAACTATACTCAACTTCCTACGCTTTCATGTCCATTGTACTAGTCTGAGCCTAGGAGATTCAGACTGTCAGCTATTTTTGATTCTGCAATTCCGTGTGAGAAAAATGGAGGTTGGGGTGGAGTTCCCACTTCACTAGGGGCTTGAAGTTTTTAATATTTTTATACAAATGTGGTGTTCCATATGTCACCCGGACATATACGTATAAGGATATATGCCAGTGGCGTAGCTACCGGGTGGGCCCCCTCAGAGCGCGGGGCCCGGGGCCACCGCCCCCTTTGCCCCCCCGGTAGCTACGCTACTGGCATATAGCCTTACTGTAACTGTATCTGCGGCAGAGCAGGGAGAATCGATCATCTCCCTGCTCTGCTGCTATGTTCTCTTCTGAGTGCACAGGACCTGTGATGAGGTCATAGGAGGGGAGGAGTCGGGGTCACATGATCAGGGGCCTCAGTGTCTGCAGGACTCTGCTGTGCTGGTTGTCATGGTGCTGGATGAGGGGAAGATTATGTGTGGGACCAGGAGGGGTTTACAGGGTGCATGTAGCAGAGCTGTGTGTGTAGAAGGTGTACGGAGCGGAGATGTGTGTGTACGAGGAGTACGGAGCTGTGTGTAAGAGGTGTATGGAGCGGAGCTGTGTGTGTACGAGGTGTACGGAGCGGAGATGTGTGTGTGTGAGGTGTACGGATCGGAGCCATGTGTGTACGAGGTGTACGGAGCGGAGCCGCGTGTATACGAGTTGTACGGAGCGGAGCTGCGAGTTTACGAGGTGTACGGAGCAGAGCCACGTAAGTGTGTGAGGTGTACGGAGCGGAGCTGTGTGTGTATGAGGTGTACGGAGCGGAGCCGCGTGTGTACGAGGCATAGAAACCAGAACCGTGTGTGTATGAGGTGTGCGGAGCCATGCGTGTACAAGGTGTATGGTGGGGAGCATTCATACCTCCCAACTGTCCCGATTTTGAGAGAGTCTGCCCCGGCCGGGAGCTTACTTTTCCTGCGGACACAGGAGTACATGACAGAGCCCCGAGGAGCACTTTAAAATTCGCACGTGACGTTCCACCGGAAGTGACGTGCTAGAAGCTGACCGGAAATGAGGTAATTTCGGGAGGAGATTGTGACGGAGCCATGGAGGCACTTAGGGAATGCTTCAGATCCATCACTGTGTCCTCCAACGACAGCGAGGACAGTGGGATCGCTTTGGACTCGGGGATATCAGCAATGTGAGCGGATCATGATATGTCCTGCACCGGGAGGCTCAGGTGGGCACTACAATGGGAGCCGGGCTGCTTTAGTATCTTTATAGAATCTTTCTTTTTCTTTCTGTTTCTTTCTCTCTCTCTGTTCTTTCTTTCTCTAATCTTTTCTTCTTTCTCTCTCTTCTTTCTTTCTCTCTGTTCTTTCTTTCCCCTCTTCCTTTCTCTCTCTCTCTTATTTCTTTCTTTCCCCTCTTTCCCTCTCTAATCTTTCTCTCTAATCTTTCTTTTCTCTCTCTCTCTGTTATTTTTTTCTCTCTCTCTGGTCTTCCTTTCTCTCTCGGTTCTTTCTTTCCACTCTTTCTCTCTCTGTTCTTTCTTTCTTGCTGTTCTTTTTCTCTCTCTGTTTTCTTTCTTTCTCTATAATGTAGCCCCCTTCATATGGTATAATACAGCCCCCCCAAAGAATATAATGTAGCCCCTTCAGAATATAATGCAGCCCCCATCATAGAGTATCATGCTGCCCTCCCTTATATGGGGTATCATGCTGCCCCCTCCTCATACGGGGTATATCATGCTGCCCCCTCATACGGGGTATCATGCTGCCCCCCATCATATGGGGTATCATGCTGCCCCCTCCTCATACGGGGTATATCATGCTGCCACCCCCCATACGGGGTATCATAATTATGCAACCAGGACTTACTATATAAATTTAAAAAAAACTATACTCACCTCTCCTCCTCGCTCCCACGCTGATTTTGGCGGCCGCTCTGCTCTGATGTCAGGAGCTGTGCTGCAGTCAGACCGGCACACAAAGGTGAAATGATGAAGTGACGTCATCGCGCACCCGCTGTGTGTCAGAGGAAGAGGGTACTGATGGGAGAGGGAGCGTCATGTGATGCTCTCTCTTCCATTATTGCGGCGCGCACTGGGGGGCCGCGCTGACGCCGCAATAATGGAATATATATATTATTTTTGGCCACAGCGCGGTCATCTGCTGAGGTTCTCTGGTTCGGGGCCCACTCAGAAGTTTCGCCCCCCCCTGAACCAAAACCCTAGCTACGCCTCTGTATATGCCCATCTCAGGTAAAGTTTGGAAAGCAAGTTATATATGATTGGTTGAAAAGGTCAGGTATAAGGGGCAAAGGGTAAGGATTGTGAACTGTGATTGTATTCATCTCTCTAACATACAGGCACGGATGCAGCTCTCCATCTTTTTTCTTAAAATAGGACCCCATGGTGACTGGATAGGTGGATGGCCTCGTCAGGCAGACTCTTCTGAATATATCCTTTCAAGGTCGGCCTCACTGGCAGAGGAAGGTTACATAAATGAGTTTTAGGGATTTTACCTCATGGCATGAAGTCGATAGCATAATGATATGACCTATGCAGCCGAACAACATCACATTCAGGCCATGTGCTCACGTATGCAGAAATTTCCTGAGCAAAACCTGATTCCTTCCCAGGAAATTCGCATTTTTATTTTTTGCGTTTTTGTCATGTTTGTTTGTGCGTTTTTTTCCGGAGCATCCACATTCTCATTGAATACAGTTAGAAATGCGTTTTTTTTCAGCAAAATTAATGAGCATGCTGCATTTATTCCCCACAATGCGTTTTTTTGCGGAAAAAAACTCATCAATATGCACAAAAATTGCGGAATGCATTATAAGAAGGGCATGCTTAATGTATGCGAAAAAATGCTTACATGGGCACTCAGCCTCACACTAGCATTTTATCGCACAGCGCATCGTGCGCTATTGGGCGCACGCGCAATGTTCCCCTATCTCTAACATGGTGGGCGCAGGGTCTTGCGATTGCATGCGTTCATCAGTGTTTACGTGCGCTGTGCATTTTCCAGGTGTGTGCCCAGACGCGCCGTACGCTACATGTTGCATTTTTTGCTCCGCCTACATCGATAAAAAAATTGCACGCGCACGTGTGCGTACACTATGCGCCCAAAAATAGCATTACAGTCTATGGGGTCGCTGGCGTGCGCATGGATGCGCGCACGTCAGCGTTTTGTGCGCGCATGCGATTTGAGTAAACAATGTCTAGACAGTTGTTTAAGCCTCCCCCTAAACAAGGAACATTGTTTGGGAGGAGTGTTGATAAAAGATGGTGTCTTCAGGGCCACACCACTACAGCCTTGAAGATAAGAGCAGCTACAGACAGCCTTGAATAGAAGACCAGACAAGAGCCTTGGATTCAAACTTCAGCAGCCAAAATGTGAGTATTCTTCAACATAATGTGTCTGTGTGTCCTGTACAATTTATTATGTACTAATGTATTTTTTTTTTAAATTTCAGCATGTCTTCTTCTGGATCGGTCTATTCGCCATCTCGGCAAGAACTGGCCCAAGCTGATCGTGAGGTGACAATCTTTCTGCTTTTGGGTAAGTTTAGCTGCTGCCTCTAGAAATGTGTAATAATTTTTTTTTCTTTACAGACATCGGACACAGCCAATGAAGGTGAAGTGCGGGAGCGGTCTGAGCTTCAGCGGTCTGAGCGGGAGCAGTCTGAGCGGGAGCAGTCTGAGGATTCTGAGCGGGAGCAGCGCAGCCAAGTCGTGGCGAGGAGACGCAATGTTAGTATATAGTCTTTCCTTTTTTTTTTCTGTCTTTATTTTCATCTTCTTCTCTGTTTCTTTTTCTATCTTTTTCATTCTCCAAAATTACAAAGATTCTAATTTTTTTTTCGAGGTACCACAACGGGATGACGAAGTCTACATCGACAACGAGCACCTGATCCGCCTTGTTGAGGAGCGTATCCCGTTGTGGGACAGCCGTGACCAGCAGTACAAAGACACAGTGGTGACCCGGCAGCTCTGGAATGAGGTGGCCGCAGCGATGATGGATGGCTGGGACAGCGCCTCTCCTACTTCAAAAAGGGCGTTCAGTAAGTATAAAGCTGCTCTGTGATGCTGCATTTATTTTTGGTCCTGATGGTACAGGTGTGTTTGTGGCAAGATATAGTCTTGCATCAAACACACCAATGCCTTCTGGAAAACAGTGATTGCTTTTTGTATTCAACTGCTGTCTTGATCCTGCTTTCACTCTTGCTCTTGATGATACTGTTGTGTTTGCTGCTAGATATATTCTAGCAGGAAACATAACAGTGTCCTCAGGATCAACAGTGCCTGCATTGTGTATAGAATTATTTTGTGCTGCCGCATTGACTGTTTTCAAAGTTATATCAGTTGTGTGTGCTGATAATGATGTTGCCTTCAGTGCATTGTCTAACATTTTTTCTTTGTTTTTCCAACAGTGAACAAAGTCTGCACACGCTGGCGCTCGATGAAGGACGGCTTCAACACTGGTGTTCGTGCTGAGGGACAGGTTCGCAGTGGTTCAGCGGCAAGGCGCAGAAGAAAGTACCGCTATCATCGCGAGTTGGCTTTTCCTGAGACCGGTCCTTGCCAGCAGAGCGTAAGTATTATTATTATTTTTTTTTTTACTGTGTGATTTTCTATTCCACAGCTGATGCTTCTTGATAATACATGATACTGATGTTTTCCCTTTCTTTCCACAGCACTTGGAGCAGCACCCTGCAACCTTTCCCGGGAGTGGTCCTTCTTCGGACGACCTCGGACCCGTCCCAGCCATCCGACAGCCAGGAAGCAACTTGCAGGTCAGCCACACAGACAGCTGGTGACCATGAAACTGGTCCATCAGGTGTTCCCCTGTCCCAGGTCTCTGTCACTGGTCATGCGGGCACTACCCGCCAGCGGCAGAGGTCCTCGGACAGGCCTGTCATGCCCGAGTTCATGCACTTGAGTGAGGCCTTTCATGCCAGCCTAAAGGCGCTGTCCGTCAGAATGGAAAGCGGTTTTTCCCTGATGGAACGTGGTTTTAACCACATGGAACACCGCTTCCACTCTGTCGACCAGCGCCTTGGCCGTCTGGAGGCCGACCTCAACAGACCGGCGCACCATTTTTTCAGTAAAATTGAACAGAGCATGGCGGAACACCTTAGTCCTGAGCAACAGCTGAGTGTGTTACAGGCCTGCAACACTGCTTACTTACAGGCTATGCAGCAGAATCGGTATGTGCAGCAGTCAGTGGTGTCATTTCCACCTGTGCCACCACTGACTCGCTTCACCACACTACCGACTTCTGCTGCATACCACTGCATGGCCACCTGCATTCCCAGCGAAGCCGGACACCACTACACCACCCCAAGTCTGAGTGCTGCTGGACACTCCTCTGCCACCACCACTATGGCAAGCGCTGCTCCTGTATGGAGCACCACCACCGCCACTGCACCACCTGCTTGGAGCACCGCCACCACAGAACCTGCTTGGGCCATCGACACCTATTCTTATGTTCAGAGCACCGCCACCATTTCTCCGTCTAGGAGCACTGACAACACCACTCAGCATCATCAAAGGAGCACCGCCAGCACTCCTCATCAAAGGAGCACCGCCAGCACTCCTCATCAAAGGAGCACCGCCAGCACTCCTCATCAAAAGAGCACAGCCAGCACTCCTCATCAAAGGAGCACCGCCAGCACTCCTCATCAAAGGAGCACAACCAGCACTCCTCATCAAAGGAGCACCGCCAGCACTCCTCATCAAAGGAGCACAGCCAGCACTCCTCATCAAAGGAGTACCGCTACTACTCATCATCAAAGGAGCACCGCCAGCACTCCTCATCAAAGGAGCACCGCCACCACTCCTCATCCAAAGAGCACCGCCACCAATTCTCCTAGGAGTCCCGCCAGAACTTCTCCTGCTCGGATCACCGACACGCATCCTCCTTCTAGGCGCACCGACACGACTTTGTCTCCAAGGATCACCGCCAATTCTAGGAGCACCGACACAACTTCGTCTCCTTCTAGGAGCACCGCCACTTATAGGAGCACCGCCACCGCCACCACAGAGCATCAGAGGGTGACCCACATTCCCTCTTTTTCAGGTCAACGTCACGGTCCACCAGTTCAAGGAGGTCGAGCAATGTAAGGCGGTAACACGGTGGAAGTCAGTCCAGTCAGGATACTCCTGCGCCAAAGAAAAAAAAAAAGTCTTTGTCCATCCACCCTCTCCTCCTAATGTGTCTCAACCTGCCTCCATGTCCATTCCAGAGCTCCCTTCCCCCAGTACTTTCGTCGCCCCTTCTCCTAGAACCCCTTCGTCAACCTCCAGCCGTTCCTCGTCTCTCCACACCCCCAAAGTATCCAAAACTTCCCCCAAACGTCATTCATAATAAAATCTTTTGTTTGTGGGAAAATAAATGTGCACTTGTGCTTTCAAAAAATTTGGTTTGATTACTGTGTCAATCACCGACTACACACACTGCGCCGTACACACACTGCGCCGTACACACACTGCGCTGTACACACACTGTGCCGTACACACACTGCGCCGTACACACACTGCGCCGACTACACACACTGCGCCGACTACACACACTGCGCCGTACACTTAGCATTTTTGACACCAGATATCTGCATTACTGAGACATGTTTCTTGTGTCAGTCTTGGAGATATGTGTTGTGAAAAAAACAAATCTATGTGACTTGTATTTTCCACACTAGTCTCTACATTCTTCTAATATTGCACAGACTGAATCGAGCAGGGTTCCTGTTGTGAGTTCATTCTCACCAGTTGTGAGTTTTCCTTCTGGAATCCCTCTGGTGGTGTCGGGAGGTGGTGCGGCTGGTTTGATCGGTGGAGATCTGCCACCTGAGAATGAGGACGATTGGATCTCAGGATTCTCAGATTGGATTTAAGACAGCCGACGCCCTATTCAGTTGCTGGTGATTCCTTCTGGCTTGTCAGCTCTTGGTTTTCAGCTCTGTTCCAGTCATCTAAAGCTAAGTTTTTCTGCTAATGTTCACACTTGATTTTGTTGGTCTATTCAATTTTTTTGTGAGGTCTGCCAGCCCCGGCTGGGGGCTGAGCTGAATTTCCACTCTTATTTATCAGTATTTTGCCAATTGGCTTTTTGTCCCTTACTAGTTCGGTCTCTTTTTGCTCTGTCTCAGAATATTTCAGAGTGCTGATATAGTGGGAGAAGTCTAGTGACTTCAGGGTTAATTTTGCTATCCGAAGTGTTGGACATTATTTTTGTAGGGTTTTTTGCAGACTGCAGACAGTGTCTTTCCTTTCCTCTCTAGTTAGTTTGGGCCCCATCATTTGCTCAGCCTATTTTCCTGCCTGTGTTTGTGCTTTCATCTTGTTTCACCGTCAATACATGTGTGGGGGCTGTCTATTCCTTTGGGGTCTGCTCTGGGGCAGTTAGTTTTCCCTTTTCTTGCTTTAGGGTTATGTAGTTCTCTGGCTGTGACGAGGCGTCTAGGAACATCGTAGGCACGCTCCACGGCTACTGCTAGTTGTGTGGTAGGATCAGGGATCTGCAATCTGCATAGTTACCAACTTCTCTGGTTTTCTGTGGCTTAGCTTGTTTTGTTTTTTTTCTCTTCGGTGACCCATTCATAACAGGTACCCTAACTCCAGTCCTCAAGGTCCAACAATAGATCATGTTGTAAGGAATTCCATTTTTTTTGGCTCATGAGAAGCAGTTATCAACGGAACAATGGAATTGCTTACAACATGATCTGTTGGTGGTCCTTGAGGACTGGAGTTGGGGAACCCTGCTGGATCCACTATGTGCAATATTAGAATAATGTAGAGACTAGTGTGGAAAATACAAGTCAGATAGATTTGTTTTTTTTCACAACACATATCTCCAAGACTGACACAACAAACATGTCTCAGTAATGGAGATATCTGGTGTCAAAAAAACAAATCTATGTGACTTGTATTTTCAGCACCAGTCTCTTCAGTCATATAATATTGCACAGACTGAATCGAGCAGGGTTCCCCAACTCCAGTCCTCAAGGCCAACAAACAAATCATGTTTTAAGGAATTCTCCATTACTCCGGTGATAAGTGCTTTACCTGAGCCAAAAAAAAGGAAATCCTTAAAACATGATCTGTTGGTGAACATTTAGGACTAGATTTTGGAAACCCTGGCATAGAGGATGGTGTTGAGTGCAAGGCATATCTATTGTTACCTTGCCTTTTTTGTACCATCATCATTTAACTATTTTGAGACAAGGCAAGGGACTGTAGATATACCTAGTAATTAACAACATACTCTATTTAAGTGTGTGGAATAAACTGATGACCTGATGCTGAAAATAAATGTTATATTTACTTCACCAATACCCTGGCCTTGTATCATCATCACTATCACACCTGGGCAGGTGAATACACAGGAGTTTTAACCTGCAGCGTTGCTTCAGTCTCCATATATTTGAAGCAGACTGTAGCGATGCTGCAGTTTAAGTAATGTGTGTATTCTCCTGCCCATGTGTGATAACTTTGTGAAGTCAGGATGCGTTAGTTTGTGCGTCCTCCCTTCAGCATGACACCAGGCCTAGGTATGGTAGAAGTTGTATAAACTCTATTATGTCTCCAGTGTGCGTTCAAACTCAAGCCACAGTGGTGATCGTACAAATAGTATTTAGAGTCACATGTTTTGGTGTAATAAAAAGTAAAGGATGCCAGTGCATCCACAAATCTGTTTTTTTTTTTTAAATCGGCCCATGTGACAAAAATATTAGTTGTATTATCTCCACCGTCGCTGCTAATTGAACGCACTGTCGAGATGATAACGGTCATACAACTTGTGTGTGTGTATAGTCACCTGGTCAGGAGTACTAGTAAATTCATGATGCACAAAACACAGCATCATCATTTCACTTGTACACCTGGCGAGTTGATAATTCTATTGGGAGTGTAAATACAGAGAGTGCACTCAGTACAGGTATCAAAACACTGTTTTATAAGCCAACAAGAAAAATTTTTACACCATTTGCTCTTGCCATTCCACCCGTCCTACATCCGCGATGAAGTAGGCCGCAAATTGGTCCCTCATTTGGCCAACTTCAACGGATGTCCTGAGAGGGTGCTGTGTAAATTCAGGCAATGGGTTAGGAGCAACATCATCAAGATATAAGTTCGGGTGCTCTCGAGAAAGTAAAAAGTTATGTAGAACCACACAGGCCTTGACCACCTCATCCACTGTTTCCAGTTTCAGATTAATGGCTGTGGCGAGAATACGCCATCTGGATACAAGAATACCGAAGTCACACTCTACAGTTCTTCTGGCCCTAGTCAGCCTGTAATTAAAAATTCTTTTGGTGTGGTCCAAGTCCCGGCTGGAGTAGGGCTTGAGCATGTTTTGGCACATCTAGAATGCCTCATCCCCAACCATTACAAAGGACTGTGGCGGACCTTCGGTGTTGGGAAGAGGCCGTGGCATTGGAAAATTAACTTGGTTGCCATACAATCTCCGGCCCATGTCCGAGTTCTTAAAGGCCTGGGAGTCATTCCCACGGCCAAATGCCCCAATGTCCACTGCAATAAACATACAGTCTGCATCCGAAATGGCCATCAGTACAGTAGAAAAGTACTTTTTATAGTTATAGAACTCAGAGCCTGTTCTTTTTGGCTTGATAATCCGGATGTGTTTCCCATCAACCGCTCCCAAACAGTTAGGGAAATTGCAGACTGTCCAGAATTTTTCGGCGATTTCCAACCACTTTTCTGCGGTGGGCATGGGCATGAATTCTGGACAGAGAACATTCCACAAAGCCTGGCAGGTGTCCTCTACAATTCCATACAACGTGGAGATTCCAATACGGTACTGGAAGTGCAGTGAAGAGAGGGTCTCTCCAGTTGCCAGGAATCTGGGAAACAAAGAAAAAACAACAATTATTACTTCTGTATATGGATTTTTAAAACACCAACAATAAAATTTAAAAAAAAGCTTATAAAAATACATCTGCTGCCTTTTGTTCATTACATGCCATAAAAAAACCCCGCAGCTTTTTGTTAAATACATGGCAGAACTATAATTCTGCCAGATTTGGAAGAGTACATGTCACAACAAAGAAAATTCTGCAGGCATTGGTTTTGCAATACTACTGTCATGATCCAGGACGGGGTTTCGCTTTGGCCCGTCCTGGTCAGACAGGGGGTTAATTGTTCCGCCTCTCCCTGGCAGAGGGCGGCTATTTAATGCTCACTGGACCTAGGTCCGGTGTCAGTTATACTCCTGCCCTCGGCTGAGTTAAGTGACCTCTTGTATACGTGTGCCTTGTGCCTGATAACTTGTTACTTGTTTGGTTTTGATCCGGTTCTGTCCCTGTTACGAGTTCTGCCTGACCCTCTTGTACCGCACCGTCCTCTCGTGTATGACTCTCTGCTTGTGACTCGACTGCTCTCTGCTCGTCCCTTTTGTACTGCACCGCCCTCTTGTGTATGGCTCAGTCTCAGCAGCTGATCGCTGACACTGTGCAGGGGGTATTCTCATCGGGGGCTCAGGATGTTACATTAATTTCCCCAGAGTCTCCGGTTAAGTTACCAGATACCTTTTCTGGAGATAAAAAGGAATTCAGAGTTTTCAAGGTGCGATGTAAGGCTTTTTTTTCTTTGAGACCACACTCGTCTGGGAGTGAAAGCCAGAGAGTGGGGGTCATTATGTCTCTGTTAAGGGGAGCCCCCCAAGCTTGGGCTTTCTCCCTTCCGACCACGGCCCCTGAGCGTATGAATGTGGATGCATTTTTTGAGGCCCTGGGGCATATTTATGATGAGCCTGATCGAATGCGTATGGCTGAGGACATGGTGATGAGTGTGTGCCAGGGAAAGCACTCAGCCAAGTGGTTTTGTTCAGAGTTCAGACGCTGGGCTGCTGAGGTCTGCTGGAATGATGCCGTCCTCCGTGGTTTGTTCCGTAGAGGCCTGTCTGAACATCTGAAAGACACCTTGGCTCTCCACCCTCCGACTGATTCCCTGGTGGAGGCTATGACACAGGCCATCCGAAAGGATCGCAGGCTACGGGCGAGGGGAGTGATGCAGATTGAGACACCGTTATTCTCCAAAGGAAGGGGAGCGAGTCCTACATTGGAAACCATCGACCTCAAAGAGAAAAAAAGAAGACGACTCGTGGGAAAATGCTGTTTTTTCTGTGGCGATTCTGGACATTGGAGAAAGGTGTGCCCCTCCCGTCCACTAACCAAGCGACTGAGCCTGGATGATTGTCGTGGAGATCACCCAGGCTCTCAGGTACCTTTTTCTGCATTTTCAAAAATGTTGTTGCAAGTGGAACTTTGTTGTGGGAGTGTCTCCACATTCACTTCTGCCTTCGTGGATTGCGGATCAACATTTAACTTTATTGACTCTGATTTGGTATCCAGGTGTAAGTTAGGGACAGTTAGGTTGGAGACTCCTATTCACATTGTTGCCATTGACAAAACACCACTGGTTAAAAATGACGTTATGTTTTGTACAGAAGAGTTTCTCCTTAAAGTAAGTTCCTTGCACCAGGAACATATTTCATATTTTTTTATGGACAACCTGCCTGCGGGACTGGTGTTGGGGTTCCCCTGGTTACAAGTGCATAATCCAGTGATTAATTGGGAATCTCAGGACATTGTTAAATGGGGTCCCTATTGTCCTGAGAAATGTCTTGTTACTGTGTCTGTGTCGTCCGTGGGTCTGGAAGGTATTCCAGAGTGCCTGAAAGACTATATGGACGTTTTCTCAGAAAAAGAGGCCGAGGTTTTACCGCCACACCGCCCATTTGATTGTGCCATTGACCGGGTTCCAGGTGCTAAATTGCCCAAAGCCCACTTGTATAACCTTTCAGGTCCAGAACGGGCTGCAATGAAGAAATATATTTCCGAGAGTCTCCGTAAGGGACATATTCATCCTTCTGGTTCTCCCGTGGCGGCGGGGTTCTTTTTTGTAAGGAAAAAAGACGGTGGTTTATGCCCATGCCTCGATTTTCGTGAGTTAAATAAGATAACTGTGAGGAATACTTATCCCCTTCCACTTATTCCTGATTTATACAACCAATTGTCCGGAGCTAAGTGGTTTTCGAAACTAGATCTACGGGGAGCGTATAACCTTATCAGAGTCCGGGATGGAGATGAGTGGAAAACTGCTTTTCTCACTACTGAAGGGTTGTTTGAAAATCTGGTCATGCCTTTCGGTCTGACCAATGCGCCAGTAGTCTTCCAAAATTTCATAAACTACATGTTCTCTGATTTTATTGGACGTTTTAAGGTGGTGTATTTGGATGACATACTGATCTACTCTCCTCATAAACAGGCTCACATTGGTCATGTTCGGGTAGTTCTCCAAAGGCTCCGGGAGAACTGTCTCTTTGCTAAACTTGAAAAATGTCTATTTTGTGTTCAAAAACTGTTCTTTCTGGGGTTCATCGTGTCTGCAGAAGGGTATCGCATGGATCCTAATAAGGTGCAGGCCATTGTTGAGTGGGTTCAACCTTGTGATTTGAAGGCTCTGCAGCGTTTCCTAGGATTCGCCAATTACTATAGCAAATTTATAAAGGGGTTCTCACAGGTGGTTAAACCTCTCACAGACATGACTCAAAAGGGGGCTGATATCAAGAATTGGTCAGCCGCAGCGGTAGCGGCGTTTCAGTTTTTGAAAAAATGTTTCATGTCTGCCCCGGTTCTTATTCAACCGGACCCATCTGAACCATTTATTGTTGAGGTAGATGCCTCAGAGGTGGGGGTGGGGGCGGTATTGTCCCAGGGACCCGCCACTTTGACCAATTTAAGACCTTGCACCTTTTTCTCAAAGAAATTCTCTCCTGCGGAGAGAAACTATGATGTGGGAAATCGAGAACTTCTGGCCGTTAAGTTGGCCTTTGAAGAATGGAGGCATTTTTTGGAGGGGGCTGTCCATCCTATAACCGTAATTACGGATCTCAAAAACCTAGCTTATATTGAGTCAGCTAAGAGGTTGACTCCTAGACAGGCTAGATGGTCACTTTTTTTTTCCCGATTCAACTTCTCGATCACTTTTCGGCCAGGATCCAAAAATGTCACAGCGGATGCCTTGTCACGCAGTCTAGATCCGGTGTCCCCCCCGGAACCTCCATCCTCCAGCCTTGGGGTGGTGGTGGCAGGTGTTTCTAACATGTTGGAACGGGAGATTCGGGAAGCCCAGTCTCTTGCACCTCCGGCTAAGCCGGTGGATAAACTTTTTGTGCCAGCTCAGTTTTGTCTCAAGGTCCTCCGGGAGTTCCATGACTCAGTTCTGGGTGGACATCCAGGGATCTCGGCTACCCGGAAGGCCATTGCTAGAGTATTCTAGTGGTCTTCTTTAGCCTCTGATGTTGGGAAATATGTGTCTGCATGTGATGTTTGTGCCCGTGCGAAAACCCCCCCATAACCGGCCGGCCGGGGAATTGGTACCACTGCCAATTCCTGAGAGACCATGGACCCATTTGTCCATGGATTTCATCACCAACCTTCCCCCCTCCAAGGGTAATACCGTCATTTGGGTTGTGGTGGACAGGTTTAGTAAGCAGGCACATTTGGTACCTTTGGCAGCTCTACCTAATGTGGAAACTTTGTCCAGATTGTTTGTTGAGCATGTGGTGCGGTTGCATGGGGTACCCTTGAATGTGGTGTCTGATAGAGGAGTGCAATTTGTTTCCAGATTTTGGAGGGCTTTTTGTAAGAGGTTGGGTATTGGTCTGTCCTTTTCATCCGCTTATCATCCAGAGTCTAATGGGTAGACCGAGCGGACCAATCAGTCTCTGGAGCAAATTCTGCGTTGCTTGACCTCAGCCCGACAGGATGATTGGTGTTCTGTGTTACCGTTGGCCGAGTTTGCATTTAACAACCGCATTAACTAGTCTACGGGTACATCTCCCTTTTTCTGCAATTATAGGTTTCATCCACATTTTGGAGAATTTTCCCGTTTGAATTCTGGGTGTTCTGGGGCGGATGAGACGATCCAGCGGTTGGAGGTATGGCGGGAGGTCCAGAGTAACATTACTAAGGCTCAGGATAAATTTAAATTTTTTGCAGACAAAAAACGATCCGTGGGACCAGTGTTTCAGGTTGGGGATAAAGTATGGTTATCCACCAAGAATATAAGGACAAGTATCCTGAGAAACCTGGGGGTCTGGTGGCCCCCCATTGAGAGGGGGGTACTGTCATGATACAGGACAGGGTTTCGCTTTGGCCTGTCCTGGTCAGACAGGGGGTTAATTGTTTCTGCCTCTCTCTGGCAGAGGGCGGCTATTTAATGCTCACTGGACCTGGGTCCGGTGTCAGTTATACTCCTGCCCTCGGCTGAGTTAAGTGACCTCTTGTATACGTGTGCCTTGTGCCTGATAACTTGTTGCTTGTTTGGTTGTGATCTGGTTCTGTCCCTGTTAAGAGTTCTGCCTGACCCTCTTGTACGACCCTCTGCTTGTGACTCGACTGCTCTCTGCTCGTCCCTTTTGTACCGCACCGCCCTCTTGTGTATGACCTTTGGCTTTGTCTGACCACCCATCTGCTTGTCCCTCCTGTACCTCGTTCGCCCGTATTGTGTATGATCTCTGGTTTGCCCGACTCTGAGTGTTCTTCCATCTTAGCTAGCAGGACGCTAAGCCCTGCCCCCTTGTGGTCACATGACCGTAGGTCCCGTGCCTGCTTGCTAATACTTCAGCGTTCAGGTCCTGTGCGTCTGTACTTTCCAGCTGTTACTGTTCCCGGGACCCCTACAGCACTGGTGAGTCCCTGCTCAGCGAGGGCTGTACGCCGGCGCTGTCAGGATCCTGACAACTACGTACCGTAATGTAACCAGGAGCCATTCCTCAGGAGTAATCGCATGCCGGAGCTGTGTGTCCTGTCTCCGGATGGCTTCTTGGACCCGACCAAGCAAATAGTGAAAGGTTTCTTGGGACATCCGGGTATAATCCGTAAATTTCTCCGGGTTTGCCTGGAGCTCGCTGTAGAGGGTGTGGTACGCTCCACGGCTCTCCCGGAGTTCAATAATGGGATGTATCCACATACGCCGCTGCTGCCGTCTTCGCTGCCTCTCTCTCTTCCTCTGTTCATGGCAAGAAACGGCATAAGCCTGAGCCGTCCTCATGTCCAGACCCAAGTCAAAGTAAAAGCTCTTCCAGCGCAGATCCATGTTTCACAAAGGCAAATGCAAGCAAATGTGAAGAATTCAGCTGTAAACAAGGTCTATATAAAGAATTTCCATAAGACACGCCCACTGCTGTCCCATTGGTGGAGTCTGTTGCAAGAATTTTTCAAGGATTTTCCTGTGAAATGTGACACCATTGCGCATAAAAAATGCAAACGCATGAAAAAACGCTGCGATGTTTTGTCGTAATGTGCACAATAATGCTCAAAAAAATGCAGCGTTTGCACGCGCTTTTGACATGCGCTTCATGTGCGCTCGATACGCTGCGCAAAAAGGCGCAAGTGTGAAAGTAGCCTTAGTCTTAGAAAAATACATCATACAAGTCATGAATGAATTCTGGAAGGCGAGTCACAGAAGCCAAAGACCTCAACAGACGTTCAGGAAAGCAAGAGGCGCCCCATGACCTGACCTCTCGAGTCTTCCAATTCATTGCTGGATTGCGCTTAGTTAACCATGGCAGACCTAACACTAACTTGGCCGGTAGAGAAGGAAAACCAGGAATGAAATGGATTCAATGTGGAACACTCTGACTTTCATGCCTACTTTCTCGGCCTTCATAGTAAATGACTCTGTGAGGGGATCGTTATCAAAAGACAAAACTTGAATGGGAAGAGACAATAAAACCACAGTTTACATCAACATCATGATCAAGGATTCAGGGCAGAACCTGAATCCACAAAAGCAGGTGTAAAAATATAACCCAACGTGACCTGAATGACCACAGTATCCACACAAACAAGCCGATGCTCCTGATTCTGTTCCCCCTGAGGTCTCTACAAGCACCCGAGGAAGACACACTGAAACGCCTTTACGTGTGTGCCTGCTCCTCAGCCGTTTATCTAAACGAACGTGTCACAGCTTCCTCCATGGACTGAGAACAAGGACTGTAGACCAACGCGTCCTAAATCTGATCTGAAAGTCTTTGGCAGAAGTGACTCTGATAATCAGGGTCATTCCAAGAGGACTCTAGTGCCCAACGTCTACACTCAGCGCTATGGCCTCCCTGAACCAACTTTCAGATCTCATAAATGAGTTGTGTACTTATAATCCCTTAAAAAATGTATTGATTCAAATATTAAAAAACAACTACCCAGTGAAAACAATTGGTTAAATGCCAAAATCAAAAAATCTGCACAACCCTGCAATAATCCTGAGCCTGCCCAGCAGTGGAGGTTGGCACCTTAAGAGAACGATTTTTTGGCGCCCCCTCTCAACAAGGACTATCCCCTGCAGGTATTCTGGAGGTCATACGGATATAATAGCAGTAACGATTTACATTGATCGTCCGTCCCTATGACAACTCCTCTGAAGGGATACTTGTGTTTGATACGTCCTTATCCTGGCCTATAACATGATCATAGGCTCAGGGATTCAATCCACCATAAAGAGTAGACTTCTCATAGACCGGATGTGCCCCAACGCCTTTCCCCATTGTCACGGTTCACCAGGAGGCCTGATTGATGCTAGCGATGCCAACGATATAGGATGCCATGATGAATAAGTAGCACAATCTTTCCAAGGCGGGACTCATCTGGCAAAATTTGGTTTTATAACGTGGATCTAGCAGGGTGAGCACCCAGCAGTCAGCATTATTCCTAATCATCAATATACGGGATCATGTTGCAGGAAGAAGGCGCTCATATGTCAGGCTCTACCATGAGGTCCGAGCCCAGGCAGTGTTGGTGGCTGAGTGACAGTGAGGCTCGCTTCCTCCGTCTCCAGGGAGAGGGGAGGATTATCCTCTTCATCCGACAGTTGCTCACCCATCACCTCTCGCAGAATCCCCTCATCCAAATATACAGCCGATGACATGGGCGACACTTCAGCCCTATCCCTAAGTGGTGTTTCCCCTGAGAGGGATTGGGACCTTAATGAGGTCTCCACCTCTGATCTGATGTGGGTTCTTAGCCCTTTCTGACATCGGACGTACTATCCCGTCCACGGTACCCGGGCCCCTATGCCCATCGACGGGATAGTACGTCTAGCACGATCAGCAGCGCCCACGTGGTGAGCGCCGCTGATCGCGGCCAGGTGTCAGCTGATTATCACAGCTGACACCTGGCACAATGTGTCAGGGGCGGTCACGGACCGCCCCCGACACATTAACCCCTTGCACACCGCGATCAAACACGATCGCGGTGTACCGGGAGTTAAAGGGAAGCATCGGCAGGGAGGGGGCTCCCTCCGTGCTTCCCTGAGCCCCCCACAGCAGCGCAATGTGCAGCACTGCTGCGGGGGGCTCCTTTCCTGCAGGCCCCCGAATCCAAGATGGCGACGGGGCCTTCAGGGGCCTGCAGGAAGCTGACTTCCTCAGTGCCTGCAAAGCGCAGGCAAGGAGGAAACCTGCACACTGCCTGTGACAGATTGCTGATCTGTCACAGTGATCTGTGATGTGACAGATCAGCGATCTGTCACATGACAGTGATGTCCCACCTGGGACTATGTAATAAAGTAAAAAAAAAAAAAAAAAAAAAAGTGTTAAAATAATTTAAAAATTGCCAAATAAATTAGAAAAAAAAAATATTCCCCCAATAAATCCATTTTTTGGAAATAAAAAAAAAAACAATAAAAGTACACATATTTGGTATCGCCGCGTCCGTAGCAACCCACCCTATAAAATTTTCCCATTAGTTAACCCCTTTAGCGAACCCCTTAAAAAATAAAAATAAAAAACGAAGCAAAAAATAATGATTTATTATCATACTGCCAAACAAAAAGTGCAATAACGCGCGATCAAAAAGACGCATATAAATATCCATGGTACCGCTGAAAACGCCATCTTGTCCCGCAAAAAACGAGCCACGACACAGCGTCATCAGCGAAAAAATAAAAAAGTTATAGCTTGCAGAATAAAGCGATGCAAAAATAATTATTTTTTATATAAAATAGTTTTCATTGCATAAAACCGACAAAACATAAAAAAAACGACCTAAATGAGGTATCGCTGTAACTGTACTGACCCGAAGAATAAAACCGCTTTATCAATTTTACCGCACGCGGAACGGTGTAAACGCACCCCACCAAAAGAAATTCATGAAACGCTGGTTTTTGTTCATTCTGCGTCCCAAAAATCGGAATAAAAAGCGATCAAAAAATGTCACATGCCCAAAAATGGTACCAATAAAAGCGTCAACTCGTCCCGCAAAAAATAAGACCTACATGACTCGGTGGGTCAAAATACGGAAAAATTATAGCTCTCAATATGTGGTGATGCAAAAACTATTTTTACAAAATGTCAGGAACACCGCACTGTACTTGCTCACTGAGCCAGTGCGCGTGTCCTGAGTGTCAGGATCCTGTCAGCGCCGGCATGCAGCCTCCGCTGAGCAGGGACTCACCCGCATTGTAGGGGTACCGAGGTCAGGTACAGCCAGAAAGTACCGATGCACAGGACCTGTGGATGCTGAAGTTTAGCAAGCAGACACCGGACCTACGGTCATGTGACTGCAAGGGGGCGGGGCTTAGCATCCTGCTTAGTGAGATGGAAAGACACTATACAGAATTACTCAGAGTCAGGCAAAACGGAGGTCATACACAGAGATAGCAGTAAAGTACCAGGGATGAGACAGAGCGGATAGTCAGGGCCAAGCAGCAGTCAAAACCAAACAGACATAGAAGGTACCAAGCAGAATCCAAAGCGATATCCAGAGAACAGGCCGAGTCATACACAGAGAATCAAGTAACCAGAACACAGCACAAACACACTCAGGGGTCACCACACAATGCCAAGGGCAAGAGTATAACTGACAGGGATGGGAGCGTCCTGAGACTATAAGAAGCTTTCCCAGAACCAGGGAGAGGCCACAATCATAGCCCCAGGTGTGCAGGTAAGCCTGCACCGTGATCACAACCTTTAACCCCAGAAATGCCAGTCTTCAGCACTGGTTCCAGACATTAACCCCACGTGTGAGAGTCAAACCCGCACTGAGATCATGACAGTACCCCCCAGGCTTGCCCGGGTACTTAGCATGGAAAGCCCGCACCAGGCGATCAGCATGCATCAACCGGGCCAGTACCCAGGACCTGTCTTCCGGTCCATACCCCTTCCAATGAACCAGGTACTGTACCGACCGCCGTACCAACCTGGAATCTACGATACGACGAACCTCGTACTCCACCTGCCCCTCGACCAAAACAGGAGGAGCAGCAGACTCGGAGTCTCCCCGGACTGCTTCAAAAGGTTTCAGTAGAGATTTGTGGAAGACATTAGGGATCTTGAAAGAGGGTGGAAGGCACAGCCTATACGCCACTGGATTGATTTTTTCCACAATCTTGTATGGGCCAATGAATTTGGGCCCCAACTTGGCTGAAGGAACCTTCAACTTAATGTTTTGAGTGGAGAGCCAAACCTTGTCTCCAACCTGAAACGTGGGCCCTGGTGTTCGCTTCCTGTCCGCAAAAAACTTATACCTGCCCTGAGACCTAGATATACCCCGCTGAACTTCTGCCCACGTATTCTGTAATCGCTGAACAGAGCCCTCAGCCCCGGGACACCCCGAGTTTAGATGAGAAAACTCACCAAAATGAGGACTGAACCCATAATTGATCAAAAAAGGAGTCATACCCGTGGATTGACTCACCCGACTATTGAAGGCAAATTCAGCCAACAGCAGTGCATCGCACCAGTCATTCTGTCTAGCAGAGGTTAAACACCTGAGGATCTGTTCCAGGGACTGGTTAGTGCGCTCCGTCTGACCATTGCTCTCAGGATGGTATGCAGACGAAAAGGACAGAGACATCCCTAATTTTTTGCAGAAAGCACGCCAAAACTTAGCCACAAACTGCACACCACGATCAGACACCACATTCAGGGGTACCCCATGCAACCAGATCACATGCTGCACAAACAACCTGGACAACGTCTCAGCTGACGGTAGTGCGGACAGGGGTACAAAATGAGCCTGCTTAGAAAACCTGTCCACCACTACCCATACCACTGTATTACCCTTAGATGGAGGGAGATTGGTAACAAAATCCATGGATAAGTGAGTCCATGGTCTTTCAGGCACTGCCAAGGGCATCAGCTCCCCTGCCGACCGGCTATGAGAGCTTTTAGAACGAGCGCAGACCCCACAACCAGCAATGAATTTTTTTTATGTCCGAACCAAGGGTAGGCCACCAAAAGATCCTAGCCACCGCCAGATGTGTGGCTGAAATACCAGGGTGAGCACTCAGCTTGGATTCATGGAACTCCTGCAAGAGTTTCAGGCGAAGTTGCTCTGGGACAAACAACTTCCCCTCCTGCTTGGCCGCCGGGGCCCGCGACTGGGCACCCTGAATCTCCCGTTCCAATTCAAATGAGACCTCTGCTATCACAACCCCAGGGTGAAGAATGGAGAACGGTGGCTCAGGGGGCGACACCGGCTGAAAACTGCGCGATAAGGCGTCAGCCTTGACATTCTTAGACCCTGGACGAAATGTAATCGTAAACTGAAAACAGGGAAAAAAAAGTGGCCAACGGGCCTGTCTGGGCGTTAGTCTCTTAGCAGACTCAATGTATGACAAATTTTTGTGATCTGTGATCACCGTAACCAGGTGACTGGCCCCCTCCAAAAAGTGCCTCCATTCTTCAAACGCCAATTTGACCGCAAGAAGCTCTCTATTGCCTACGTCGTAATTTCTTTCCGCAGCAGAGAACTTCATGGAAAAGAAAGCACATGGCCTGAGGTTGGTTAGAGTGGAAGGCCCTTGGGACAACACCGCCCCCACCCCCACCTCAGAGGCGTCCACTTCCACGACGAATGGTTTGGACGGATCTGGCTGTACTAACACAGGAGCAGACATAAAGCTTCTTTTCAGGGTCGCAAAGGCCTCTTTTGCGAGCGAGGACCAGTTTCTCACATCCGCACCTTTACAAGTAAGATTTGTGAGTGGTTTGACCACCTGTGAAAACCCCCGAATAAATTTGCGGTAATAATTGGCGAACCCCAAGAAGTGCTGAAGACCCTTAAGGTCTCGGGGTTGCACCCAATCCACAATGGCCTGCACCTTCTTGGGGTCCATGCGAAAAACCTCACAGGACACAATTAATCCCAAAAAAGACAATTCTTGAACAATTTGGCATAAAGATGATTTTCCCTCAGTCTTTGGAGAATGGTTCGTACATGATTCAGATGAGATTGACTGTCGTGTGAGTATATCAGAATATCGTCTAAGTAAATGACAACAAAACGACCAATGAGATCCGAGAATACCACGTTGATGAAATTCTGAAATATGGCTGGGGCGTTGGTAAGACCAAACGGCATGACTAAATTATCAAACAGTCCCTCGGTGGTGAGGAACGCGGTTTTCCATTCATCCCCCTCCCGGACCCTTATCAAATTATATGCCCCCCGAAGATCCAGTTTGGAGAACCATTTTGCCCCTGAAAGTTGGTTACACAAATCGGGAATCAACGGAAGGGGGTATGTACACTCACTGGCCACTTTATTAGGTACACCTGTCCAACTGTGTGTTAAGACTTAATTTCTAATCAGCCAATCACATGGCGGCAACTCAGTGCATTTAGGCATGTAGACATGGTCAAGACAATCTCCTGCAGTTCAAACCGAGCATCAGTATGGGGAAGAAAGGTGATTTGAGTGCCTTTGAACGTGGCATGATTGTTGGTGCCAGAAGGGCTGGTCTGAGAATTTCAGAAACTGCTGATCTACTGGGATTTTCACGCACAACCATCTCTAGGGTTTACAGAGAATGGTCCGAAAAAGAAAAAAAAAACAGTGAGCGGCAGTTCTGTGGCCGGAAATGCCTTGTTGATGCCAGAGGTCAGAGGAGAATGGGCAGACTGGTTCGAGCTGATAGAAAGGCAACAGTGACTCAAATTGCCACCCGTTACAACCAAGGTAGGCAGAAGAGCATCTCTGAACGCACAGTGCGTCGAACTTTGAGGCAGATGGGCTACAGCAGCAGAAGACCACACTGGGTACCACTCCTCTCAGCTAAGAACAGGAAACTGAGGCTACAATTTGCACAAGCTCATCGAAATTGGACAGTAGAAGATTGGAAAAACGTTGCCTGGTCTGATGAGTCTCGATTTCTGCTGCGACATTCGGATGGTAGGGTCAGAATTTGGCGTAAACAACATGAAAGCATGGATCCATCCTGCCTTGTATCAACGGTTCAGGCTGGTGGTGGTGGTGTCTTGGTGTGGGGAATTTTTTCTTGGCACTCTTTGGGCCCCTTGGTACCAATTGAGCATCGTTGCAACGCCACAGCCTACCTGAGTATTGTTGCTGACCATGTCCATCCCTTTATGACCACAATGTACCCAACATCTGATGGCTACTTTCAGCAGGATAATGCGCCATGTCATAAAGCTCGAATCATCTCAGATTGGTTTCTTGAACATGACAATGAGTTCACTGTACTCAAATGGCCTCCTCAGTCACCAGATCTCAATCCAATAGAGCATCTTTGGGATGAGGTGGAACGGGAGATTCGCATCAGGGATGTGCAGCCGACAAATCTGCGCCAACTGTGTGATGCCATCATGTCAATATGGTCCAAAATCTCTGAGGAATGCTTCCAGCACCTTGTTGAATCTCTGCCACGAAGAATTGAGGCAGTTCTGAAGGCAAAAGGGGGTCCAACCCCTTACTAGCATGGTGTACCTAATAAAGTGGCCAGTGAGTGTATTTCGTACAGTAATCTTGTTCAGCTCACGAAAATCGAGGCAGGGACTTAAACCACCATCTTTTTTCTTAACAAAAAAAAACCCTGCCACCACAGGTGAGACTGAAGGACGTATGTGTCCTTTGCGAAGACTCTCAGCAATGTAATCTTTCATGGCCAAGGGCTCAGGGCCAGATAAATTAAACAGACGGGCTTTAGGCAATTTAGCCCCCGGGACTAACTCGATAGCGCAGTCAAAGGGTCTATGTGGCAGCAACGTCTCGGCCTCGCTTTCAGAGAACACATCTTCGAATTCTCTCAGGTACTCTGGAATACCTTCCAGCTCGACAGATGACACAGACACAGATTTAACAGGTTCAACCAATAGTGCAGATTTATCACATTACATCGAATCATTAAACCCCCACTGAACAATCTCCCCCGTTTTCCAGTTAATGACTGGGTTATGGCGTTGTAACCAGGGCATGCCCAACACCAACCCTGCTGGTAGATTGTCCAGAACCAAACAACTTAATTTTTCCACATGGGTGGCGCCCACTCTGAGCGAAAACAAGTCAGACATAAAGAGAATTCCCTCTTTCGTGAGGGGGGAGAAGTCAATGGCCACCACTTTGATCGGAACCTTAAGTCTAACTATCCCTATCTTACAGCGTGTGACCAATTGGGAGTCAATGAGATTGATGGATGATCCGCAGTCCACGAAAGCTGTAGAGGGAAAACAACAATCGTCCACTAAAAGTTCCACATGAAGCAACACCTTAGAAAACGAGGAAAAGGGTACCTGAGGGTCTGAGTAGTCTCCCCGCTGACTACCGAGACCTAGTCATTTCCCGTCGACCGGGTTGAGGATGGACAATCAGGACACTCCCTTTTCCAATGTCCCGTTTTACCACAGTAGAAGCATAACTGCTTTTCTCTCCGGCGTTGTCTCTCCTTTTCCTTCAGGGAGAGAGCCCCTATGTCCATGGGCATAGAAACAGTCTCTTTTCCACTAGGGAACAATGGGGTCTCCGCCTGCATCACCCCCCTGGCCCGCAGCCTGCGGTCCATCTGGACGGCCTGGGTCATGGCGTCCTAGAGAGAGTTAGATGGGGGATGTAATGCCAAGGCATCCTGTAACCGCTTGGACAAGCCTCTGCAAAAGAGTCCTCGGAGTGTGTCGTCATCCCAAGGGACCTCTGCAGTCCAGCGGCGGAATTCTGTGCAAAACCACTCAGCCGAGTGTTTCCCCTGACAGACACTCATCACCATGTCCTCTGCCAATCGCACTCGGTCCGGCTCATCATATATGTGCCCGAGGGCCTCAAAAAACGCATTCACAGACACACTATCAGGGGCAGTGGGAAAAAGGGAGAAAGCCCAAGCTTGTGGGGACCCTCTTAACAGAGACATAATCACCCCAACCTTCTGACTTTCATCCCCAGAGGAGCGTGGCCTCAAACTAAAGAAGAGTTTGCTCCCCTCCATGAAGACCCTGAACTCCTTTTTGTTCCCAGAAAAAAAGTCAGGCAGTTTAACAGGTGGTTCTGGGGCCACCAAAGCAACATCATTCACCCCAGCCCCCAGAGACCAAGCAGCTAAAGCTCCCCGCACTGTCTCAGAAACCTGCTGCTGAGAACGAGCCAGAGCTTGCTGCTCCAGAGATAAACCCTGAAACATCTGACTCAGATTTTTCATTTGCTCAGCCAGAGATTGTATGGGATCCATATTTCTCAGCAGAGAAAGAAAAAAAAACCCCAAAACTTAATGGTCAGTTATAATGTCAGGAACACCGCACTGTACTTGCTCACTGAGCCAGTGCGTGTGTCCTGAGTGTCAGGATCCTGTCAGCGCCGGTGTGCAGCCTCCGCTGAGCAGGGACTCACACGCACTGTAGGGGTACCGGGGTCCGGTACAGCCAGAAAGTACCGATGCACAGGACCTGTGGATGC
This sequence comes from Dendrobates tinctorius, assembly GCF_039654945.1. Classification (NCBI taxonomy): domain Eukaryota; kingdom Metazoa; phylum Chordata; class Amphibia; order Anura; family Dendrobatidae; genus Dendrobates; species Dendrobates tinctorius. Next base: position 2,393,514 of record NW_027361846.1, read on the forward strand.
TGAAGTTTAGCAAGCAGACACGGGACCTACGGTCATGTGACTGCAAGGGGGCGTGGCTTAGCGTCCTGCTTAGTGAGATGGAAAGACACTATACAGAATTACTCAGAGTCAGGCAAAACGGAGGTCATACACAGAGATAGCCGTAACATACCAAGGATGAGACAGAGCGGATAGTCAGGGCCAAGCAGAGATCAAAACCAATCAGACATAGAAGGTACCAAGCAGAATCCGACAAGCAGTATCCAGAGAACAGACCGAGTCGTAACCAAAGTATAAGGCAATCAAGAACACAGCATAAACACACTCAGGGGTCAACACAGCACAAACACACTCAGGGGTCAACACACTCTGCCAAGGGCAAGAGTATAACTGACAGGGATGGGAGCATCCTGACCCTATAAGAAGCCTCTCCCAGAACCAGGGAGAGGCCACAATCATAAGCCCCAGGGGTGCAGGTAAGCCTGCACCGGGATCACAACCTTTAACCCCAGAAATGCCAGTCATCAGCACTGGTTCCAGACTTTAACCCCACATGTGCGAGTCAAACCTGCACTGAGATCATGACACAATGAAAAGTGTCTTTTAGCGTGTGACAACTGACAAACATAAAAACCGCCATAAATAGTAAATCAAACCCCCCGTTATCACCCCTTTAGTCAGGGAAAATAATAAAATTAAAAGAAAATGTATTTATTTCCATTTTCCCATTAGGGTTAGGGCTAGGGTTAGGGCCAGGGCTAGGGTTAGGGCTAGGGCTGAGATTAGGGTTAGGGGTGTGTTGGGGTTAGGGCTAGGGTTAGGGCTAGGGGTGTGTTGGGGTTAGGGTTGGAGTTATATTTGGGGGGTTTCCACTGTTTGGGCACATCAGGAGCTCTCCAAATGCAACATGGCGTCTGATCTCAATTCCAGCCAATTTTGAGTTGAAAAAGTCAAATGGTGCTCCTTCCCTTCCAAGCTCTGCCATGCGCCCAAACAGTGTTTTACCCCCACATGTAGGGTAGCAGCCTACTCAGGACACATTGCAAAACAACTTTTGGGGTCCAATTTCTCCTGTTACCCTTAGGAAAATAAAAAATTGGGGGCAAAAATATCATTTTTGTGGAAAAAAATGATTTTTTTTATTTTCACGCCCGGGCGTTATAAACTTCTGTGAAGCCCTTGGTGGTTCAAAGTGCTCACCACACATCTGGATAAGTTCCTTGGGTGGTCTAGTGTCCAAAATGGGGACACTTGTGGGGAATTTCAATAGTTTAGGTACATCAGGAGTTCTCCAAACGCACATGACACCCGCAGACCATTCCATCAAAGTCTGCATTCCAAAACGTCACTACTTCCCTTCTGAGCCGTGACGTGGGCCCATACAGTAGTTTTCTCCCACATATGGGTGTCAGCATACTCAGGACAAATTAGACAACAACTTTTGGGGTCCAATTTCTCCTGGTACCCTTGGGAAAATAAAAAAAATTGGTGACTAAAAGATCATGTTTGTGGAAAAAGTACAAATTTTTTATTTTCACGCCCTGGTGTTATAAACTTCTGTGAAGCCCTTGTGGGTTCAAAGTTCTCACCACACATCTAGATAAGTTCCTTGGGGGGTCTAGTTTCCAAAATGGGGTTACTTGTGGGGGGGTTTCCACTGTTTAGGTACATCAGGGGCTCTCCAAACGCGACATGGCGTCCGATCTGAATTCCAGCCAATTTTGCATTGAAAAAGTCAAACGGCGCTCCTTCCCTTCTGAGCTCTGCCATGCGTTCCCCCCCACATATCAGGTATCATCGTACTCAGGACAAATTGCACAATAACTTTTGCAGTTCAATTTCTCCTGTTACCCTTGGTAAAATAAAAAAAATTGAACCTGAAGTATTTTTTTTGTGAAAAAAAGTTAGATGTTCATTTTTTTTTAAATATTCAAAAAATTTCTGTGATGCACCTAAAGGGTTAATAAACTTCTTGAATGTGGTTTTGAGCACCTTAAGGGGTGCAGTTTTTAGAATGGTGTCACTTTTGGGTATTTTCTATCATATAGACCCCTGAAAGTGACTTCACATGTGATGTGGTCCGTAAAAATAAAATGGTGTTGCAAAAATGAGAAATCGCTGGTCAACTTTTAACCCTTATAACTTCTTAACAAAAAAAAATTTTGGTTCCAAAATTGTGCTGATGTAAAGTAAACATGTGGGAAATGTTACTTAGTAAGTTTTTTGTGTGCCGTATCTCTGTGATTTAAGGGCATAAAAATTCAAAGTTGGAAAATTGCGAAATTTTCAAAATTTTTGCCAAATTTCCGTTTTTTTCACAAATAAACACAAGTTATTTGAATGAAATTTTACCACTAACATGAAGGACAATATGTCACGAGAAAACAGTGTCAGAATCACTGGGATCCATGGAAGCTCCAGAGCTATAACCTCATAAAGGGACAGTGGTCAGAATGGTAAAAATTGGCCCGGTCATGAATGTGCAAACCACCCTTGGGGGTTAAGGGGTTAAGGTGGAAGAGAAGTCTGGGGTCTCATTAGCCACCGTGTCATTAATACACGCTTGGCATAATTTTTTGGGCAATGTGCTAACCAGATCTTGCCCGCTCAGAGCGCAGGTTCTGTGCTTTGATTTCCCTGTACATTTTCTAGGGAGATCCGGAACAGGAGGCAAGATGTCATGTGAAAGGTCTCCTTTAGGGACCTTGACTCTTCCATGCTGGTAGAGCTGTGCTGACTTGTCCTAGAGTCTTTGGACCTGCGTGCCCTGCTGGAACATCCAGTACTCCTATCCTGGTGTGGTTGCATCTGGCGTCGGGGTCGCTGCGGCTGCTCTGGCTCCAAATGCTGCTGCTGCTTTTGCTTCCGCTGTGGAGAGGGCTGCTGTGCATCCATATCTGCAATGACACCCCTGCCTGGCCGGCGATCTACCCTTAAGTACTGTGCCTGTATGGGATTTGCCAGCCAGCAACTCCTGCAGCTTCCGGTACCCGCCCTTGGAAGTGCTGCGGGTAAAAGGTCACGCGCATCATCAGAGCATAACTTCCATTTTCCAGCCATGCTCTGTGCCCGCGCCAGGACACAGGGCCGTGGGCTAACCCTGCGGTGATGGCGCTGCAGACTCCCGCACGACTGACAGCTGAGATCCCCTCGGGCCCCCCCCCCGCGGCGCTTCCTGTAACTTCGGCGGCAGCCGAAGCAGAGACTGTGCCCTGCCACAACCGACTGGCTCAGGTCTGGGACTTGCTCTTCCTTCTTCTGTCGCCATCTTGCAGGTGAAGGTTCCCCCATCAAGAACAGGAAACCACTGATGCGGAGAGAGGAACTGCCCTTTTTATCAAGGTTTCCTGTCCTTGAAGGGCGGATCCCCTCTCTCATTGGTGCTGTCATGGGGGACTGGAAAAAATAGGATTTAGAATACTATACTCGTGCATGGAGCACAATAGAAGCAATGCACAAACACGCTTGTATGACATGTGCCCTGCTCTCTTCATCTGTGGACCTCATTGTACAGTTGTGGCCAAAAGTATTGACACCCCTGCAATTCTGTCAGATAATACTCAGTTTCTTCCTGAAAATGACTGTAATCACAAATTCTTTGGTATTATCTTCATTTAATTTGTCTTAAATGAAAAAACACAAAAGAGAATGAAGCAAAAAGCAAAACATTGATCATTTCACACAAAACTCCAAAATTGGGCCAGACAAAAGTATTGGCACCCTCAGCCTAATACTTGGTTGCACAACCTTTAGCCAAAATAATTGCGACCAACCGCTTCCGGTAACCATCAATGAGTTTCTTACAATGCTCTGCTGGAATTTTAGACCATTCTTCTTTGGCAAACTGCTCCAGGTCCCTGATATTTGAAGGGTGCCTTCTCCAAACTGCCATTTTTAGATCTCTCCACAGGTGTTCTATGGGATTCAGGTCTGGACTCATTGCTGGCCACCTTAGAAGTCTCCAGTGCTTTCTCTCAAACCATTTTCTAGTGCTTTTTGAAGTGTGTTTTGGGTCATTGTCCTGCTGGAAGACCCATGACCTCTGAGGGAGACCCAGCTTTCTCACACTGGGCCCTACATTATGCTGCAAAATTTGTTGGTAGTCTCAGACTTCATAATGCCATGCACACGGTCAAGCAGTCCAGTGCCAGAGGCAGCAAAGCAACCCCAAAACATCAGGGAACCTCCGCCATGTTTTACTGTAGGGACCGTGTTCTTTTCTTTGAATGCCTCTTTTTTCTCCTGTAAACTCTATGTTGATGCCTTTGCCCAAAAAGCTCTACTTTTGTCTCATCTGACCAGAGAACATTCTTCTAGAGAAGAGAGAGAGAGGATTCAAAAAGATTTAAATAAACTGGAGAAGTGGGCAGCAACTAACAGAATGGTTTTTAACAGGGAGAAATGCATAGTACTACATCTGGGCAATAAAAATGAAAAAAGCATATATAGAATGGGAGGAATAGGGCTAAGTGACAGCACATGTGAAAAAGAATTGGGTATACTAATAGATCACAGACTGAATATGAGTCAACAGTGTGATGCAGCAGCAAAAAAGGCAAATGCAATTCTAGGATGTATTAACAGAAGCATACAGTCTAGATCACGTGAAGTCATTATTTCCCTCTACTCCTCTTTGGTCAGACCTCATCTGGAATATTGTGTCCAGTTTTGGGCACCACATTTTAAAAAAGACATCAACAAACTGGAGCAAGTTCAGAAAAGAGCGACCAGAATGGTGACCGGTCTGCAAACCCTGTCTTATGAGGAAAGGTTGCAGAATTTGGGAATGTTTAGTTTGCAAAAGAGAAGACTGAGAGGAGACTTAATAGCTGTCTACAAATATCTAAAGGGATGTCACATTGTAGAAGGATCAACTTTATTCTCATTTGCACAAGGAAAGACTAGAAGCAATGGGATGAAACTGAATGGGAGGAGACACAGATTAGATATTAGAAAAAACTTTTTGACAGTTAGAGTGATCAATGAGTGGAACAGGCTGCCACGAGAAGTGGTGAGTTCTCCTTCAATGGAAGTCTTCAAACAGAGGCTGGACAGACATCTGACTGGGATGATTTAGCGAATCCTGCTTTGAGCAGGGGGTTGGACCAGATGGCCCAGGAGGTCCCTTCCAACTCTACGATTCTATGATTCTATGATTCTATGATTCCAAAACGTTTTATGCTTTTTCAGGTAAGTTTTTGGCAAACTCCAGCCTGGCTTTTTTATGTCTCAGGGTAAGAAGTGGGGTCTTCCTGGGTCTCCTACCATACAGTCCCTTTTCATTCAGACGCCGACGGATAGTACGGGTTGACACTGTTGTACCCTCGGACTGCAGGGCAGCTTGAACTTGTTTGGATGTTAGTCGAGGTTCTTTATCCAACATCCGCACAATCTTGCGTTGAAATCTCTTGTCAATTTTTCTTTTCTGTCCACATCTAGGGAGGTTAGCCACAGTGCCATGGGCTTTAACCTTCTTGATGACACTGCGCACGGTAGACACAGGAACATTCAGGTCTTTGGAGATGGACTTGTAGCCTTGAGATTGCTCATGCTTCCTCACAATTTGGTTTATCAAGTCCTCAGACAGTTCTTTGGTCTTCTTTCTTTTCTCCATGCTCAGTGTGGTGCACACAAGGACACAGGACAGAGGTTGAGTCAACTTTACTCCATGTCAACTGGCTGCAAGTGTGATTTAGTTATTGCCAACACCTGTTAGGTGCCACAGGTAAGTTACAGGTGCTGTTAATTACACAAATTAGAGAAGCGTCACATGATTTCTGGAACAGTGCCAATACTTTTGTCCACCCTCTTTGTTATGTTTGGTGTGGAATTATATCCAATTTGGCTTTAGGACAATTCTTTTTGTGTTTTTTCATTTAAGACAAATTAAATGAAGATAATAACAAAGAATTTGTGTTTGCAATCATTTTCAGGAAGAAACTGAGTATTATCTGACAGAATTGCAAGGGTGTCAATACTTTTGGCCACAACTGTATGACATGTGCCCTGCTGTCTTCATCTGTGGACCTCATTGTATGACATGTGCCATGCTGTCTTCATCTGTGGACCTCATTGTATGACATGTGCCCTGCTGTCCTCATCTGTGGACCTCATTGTATGACATGTGCCCTGCTGTCTTCATCTGTGGACCTCATTGTATGACATGTGCCATGCTGTCTTCATCTGTGGACCTCATTGTATGACATGTGCCCTGCTGTCTTCATCTGTGGACCTCATTGTATGACATGTGCCCTGCTGTCTTCATCTGTGGACCTCATTGTATGACATGTGCCCTGCTGTCTTCATCTGTGGACCTCATTAATGGCTATCTAAACTATTTGACTAAGAAACAACCGACTAGCTAACTAGCTAAAATCTATCAGCAAACAGTCCCAGCATCAGGAGCAGCCTCTCTGCACTGTTACAGTGTCAAAATGGCGCTAAAACAAGATGTCCGCTCTTTATATGAAGAGTAGCCAATGGCAAGCCCTTGGGTCTGGACATTGTGGATGTTTCCTGCACCCTGATTGGCTAGCCGCAATGTGCACACATAAAGTTAAAAACAAAATAAATTTCAAAGCATGTCGCTCTTCTGAGCTCTCCCAAGCTCGTCCCCTCATCAAACACGTGCCCCACGCTCATCATACACCACCACCATCCTAGTCAAAGTGCTCAAAATACTTTAGTGGTAACGCAAAAATTTTCCCGCACTTAACGAATATTATTGATTTTTTTTTCCGATTTTATAAAAATGTGCTTGTGTTTCCAATCAGGAATCCAAATGTGCCATATTTGTGAGGATTTTATGTTTGGCAATCGTTTTTCGAACATATACCCTCACCTATACTAAAAGGTCATTGAGAAGTTTCTTCTACCTCTTGAGGAAACAGAGGGGAGGCCGCAACACACTGCCAACAAGAGGAGAGGAAAGTGTGCAGGAAGATACAAAACCCAGGGTGAGAAAATTAAAACACGAAACTAAGATTAATGGGACAATGATGACCTGCCAGTAACCTAAAGAGATCAAAAGAATAGGAACAGAGAAGGAAAACAGACTCACAGCAGGAACTAGTGTTTACCATGCAATGTAAATCCATTAGCTGAAGAGCTGGAACTCCGAAACCCAAGTCCACCTAAAAGTATAGCCAGCAAGGAAGTACAGTGAAGGGTAAACATATTAAACCCCAAACAAAATGTGATAGGGCAAACCAAAATGGGAAAAAGAAAACACAACTGGATAGGCACAAACCAAGAAGGGTGAACAAAGATAATTGGAACTATCAGCATTTGGACAGAGAAGAAAAGGCAATAGCTCAGGAGACTAACCATGCAGGAACAGGTCAACGGATCGAATCCCTATACTCAGCCATTACAGCAGAAGTAGGAGAAGCCTGGGATGAGTAGTTCAGGAATAAGGAGGTTGTATGTTCTCCCCGTGTTTGCGTGGGTTTCCTCCAGGTACTCGTTTCATCCCACATTACAAAGACTGATAGGGAATGTACCGTATATACTCGAATATAAGTCGAGATTTTCAGCCCAAAAAATTGGGCTGAAAGTCCCCCTCTCGTCTTATATTCGAGTCATATACAAAGGGGGTCAGAGGGGGAGGGGGGGCGGGGGTGTCAGGTCATACTTACCCGTCCTGACGCTGTGTCTTGAGCCCCCAGCTTCTCCCCGTGCTCTCTTCCTGCCTTCAGCGGTCACGTGGTGCCGCTCATTAAAACTCATGAATATGCGCATATTAATGAACGGTATCACAAGACCGCTGAATGCAGGAAGAGAGAGCGCGGAGAAGCTGGGGACTCAAGCGACAGCGTCAGGACGGGTAAGTATAGCGATACTCACCTGTCCTACGTCCATGGCTGCTTGCTGCTGTCTGTCATCGGTCAGTGACTTCAGACAGCAGAGGGCGCGGTGACGTGATTAGTGCGCGCCGCGCCCCCTGCAGTCTGAACGTCACTGACTGATGACGAGCAGATAGCGGTGAGCAGCCATGGACGCAGGACAGGTGAGAATCTGACACCCAGCGACGGAGAGGTGAGTATGTCATTTTTTTTTATTTTTACATGCAGCAGCAGCACATGGGGGAATAATCTAAGGAGCTTCTTATGGAGGCAGTATATGGGGGAACAATATGGAGCTTCTTATGGGGGCAGTATATGGGGGAACAATATGGAGCATCTAATGGGGGCAGTATATGGGGGAATAATCTAAGGAGCTTCTTATGGGGGCAGCATATGGGGGAACAATATGGAGCTTCTTATGGGGGCAGCATATGGGGGAATAATATGGAGCTTCTTATGGGGGCAGCATATGGGGGAACAATATGGAGCTTCTTATGGGGGCAGCATATGGGGGAATAATATGGAGCATTTCCCACTCTAGACTTATACTCGAGTCAATAAGTTCTCCCAGTTTTTTGTGGCAAAATTAGGGGGGTCGACTTATACTCGGATCGACTTATACTCGAGTATATATGGTAGATTGTGAGCAGTCCCTGATGTACATATGTGAACAGTGCACACTGGGATCACAGGCGGACATTTACTGATCTGCAGAACATTGCTCCATCCTGACAGATACACATATATCCTGCAGATTATTCCACTGCTGACCGATCTGCAGTAGTGTAGAAGTTCGCTTCACCTTTCCTTCTTCTGATCGCTATATATCATCAGTGACCGTTCTGCTTCTCTGTCCTCACAGCCGGGGACACATGAAAATCATCATTTACATAGTCTGAGGAACATGCAAAAGGGCAACTGACACGTAATATAACCCGAGAAAGTGATGGAAGATGATGTCACAGCGTCTGCTGCACCGTGCCTGCCGATCCCCACCACGGACAGGGGGCACACTGCTTGTGCATGGAGTCACAGAACAATGCCCCCCGAAATTACAAGTACAGTAACCCATAATAACAACGATATCCACAGTGTCCCCATAATAACAGCGATATCCACAGTGTCCCCATAATAACAGAGATATCCACAGTGCTCCCATAATAACAGTGATATCCACAGTGCTCCCATAATAACAGTGATATCCACAGTGTCCCCATAATAACAGTGATATCCACAGTGTCCCCATAATAACAGTGATATCCACAGTGTCCCCATAATAACAGTGATATCCACAGTGTCCCCATAATAACAGTGATATCCACAGTGTCCCCATAATAACAGTGATATCCACAGTGCCCCCATAATAACAGTGATATCCACAGTGCCCCCATAATAACAGTGATATCCACAGTGTCCCCATAATAACAGTGATATCCACAGTGTCCCCATAATAACAGTGATATCCACAGTGTCCCCATAATAACAGTGATATCCACAGTGTCCCCATAATAACAGTGATATCCACAGTGTCCCCATAATAACAGAGATATCCACAGTGTCCCCCATAATAACAGTGATATCCACAGTGCTCCCATAATAACAGTGATATCCACAGTGTCCCCATAATAACAGTGATATCCACAGTGTCCCCATAATAACAGTGATATCCACAGTGTCCCCATAATAACAGAGATATCCACAGTGCTCCCATAATAACAGTGATATCCACAGTGTCCCCATAATAACAGTGATATCCACAGTGTCCCCATAATAACAGTGATATCCACAGTGTCCCCATAATAACAGTGATATCCACAGTGTCCCCATAATAACAGTGATATCCACAGTGCTCCCATAATAACAGTGATATCCACAGTGCTCCCATAATAACAGTGATATCCACAGTGCTCCCATAATAACAGTGATATCCACAGTGCCCCCATAATAACAGTGATATCCACAGTGCCCCCCATAATAACAGTGATATCCACAGTGCCCCCCATAATAACAGTGATATCCACAGTGTCCCCATAATAACAGTGATATCCACAGTGTCCCCATAATAACAGTGATATCCACAGTGCCCCCCATAATAACAGTGATATCCACAGTGCCCCCCATAATAACAGCGGTATCCACAGTGTCCCCATAATAACAGTGATATCCACAGTGCCCCCCATAATAACAGCGATATCCACAGTGCCCCCATAATAACAGCGATATCCACAGTGCTCCCCATAATAACAGTGATATCCACAGTGCTCCCATAATAACAGTGATATCCACAGTGCTCCCATAATAACAGTGATATCCACAGTGCCCCCATAATAACAGTGATATCCACAGTGCCCCCCATAATAACAGTGATATCCACAGTGCCCCCCATAATAACAGTGATATCCACAGTGTCCCCATAATAACAGTGATATCCACAGTGTCCCCATAACAACAGTGATATCCACAGTGTCCCCATAATAACAGTGATATCCACAGTGCCCCATAATAACAGTGATATCCACAGTGCTCCCCATAACAACAGTGATATCCACAGTGTCCCCATAATAACAATGATATCCACAGTGCTCCCCATAATAACAGTGATATCCACAGTGCCCCCATAATAACAGTGATATCCACAGTGCTCCCCATAATAACAGTGATATCCACAGTGTCCCCATAATAACAATGATATCCACAGTGTCCCCATAATAACAGTGATATCCACAGTGTCCCCATAACAACAGTGATATCCACAGTGTCCCCATAATAACAGTGATATCCACAGTGCCCCATAATAACAGTGATATCCACAGTGCTCCCCATAACAACAGTGATATCCACAGTGTCCCCATAATAACAATGATATCCACAGTGCTCCCCATAATAACAGTGATATCCACAGTGCCCCATAATAACAGTGATATCCACAGTGCTCCCCATAACAACAGTGATATCCACAGTGTCCCCATAATAACAATGATATCCACAGTGTCCCCATAATAACAGTGATATCCACAGTGTCCCCATAACAACAGTGATATCCACAGTGTCCCCATAATAACAGTGATATCCACAGTGCCCCATAATAACAGTGATATCCACAGTGCTCCCCATAACAACAGTGATATCCACAGTGTCCCCATAATAACAATGATATCCACAGTGTCCCCATAATAACAGTGATATCCACAGTGCTCCCCATAATAACAGTGATATCCACAGTGCCCCCATAATAACAGCGATATCCACAGTGCCCCTATAATAACCGTGATATCCACAGTGTCTCCATAATAACAGCGATATCCACAGTGCCCCCATAATAACAGTGATATCCACAGTGTCCCCATAATAACAGCGATATCCACAGTGTCCCCATAATAACAGCGATATCCACAGTGTCCCCATAATAACAGTGATATCCACAGTGCCCCCATAATAGCAGTGATATCCACAGTGCCCCTATAATAACCGTGATATCCACAGTGTCTCCATAATAACAGTGATATCCACAGTGCCCCCATAATAACAGTGATATCCACAGTGTCCCCATAATAACAGTGATATCCACAGTGCCCCCATAATAACAGTGATATCCACAGTGCCCCCATAATAACAGTGATATCCACAGTGCCCCTATAATAACCGTGATATCCACAGTGTCTCCATAATAACAGTGATATCCACAGTGCCCCCATAATAACAGTGATATCCACAGTGCCCCCATAATAACAGTGATATCCACAGTGTCCCCATAATAACAGTGATATCCACAGTGCCCCCATAATAACAGTGATATCCACAGTGCCCCCATAATAACAGTGATATCCACAGTGTCTCCATAATAACAGTGATATCCACAGTGCCCCCATAATAACAGTGATATCCACAGTGCCCCTATAATAACCGTGATATCCACAGTGTCTCCATAATAACAGTGATATCCACAGTGCCCCCATAATAACAGTGATATCCACAGTGCCCCCATAATAACAGTGATATCCACAGTGTCCCCATAATAACAGTGATATCCACAGTGCCCCCATAATAACAGCGATATCCACAGTGCCCCCCATAATAACAGTGATATCCACAGTGCCCCCATAATAACAGTGATATCCACAGTGCTCCCATAATAACAGTGATATCCACAGTGCCCCCATAATAGCAGTGATATCCACAGTGCCTCCATAATAACAGTGCCTTACCCCATCTCCCTTAGCACTGTTGCTTGCTCCTGTTATGGGGGCCTCAGCCTTCTCACCCCGCAGAGTGACGTGGCTGAGTTTTCCTGTACCTTCAGATACATAATTATCAGATAAATCATTGTCAAATAAAGTGTGTCGCCCTCCCAGGGCTGTGGGGTACTCGGTACCGGGCCGGTGTCAGGGGGATGTGTCACAGCAGCGGTGTTCCGGTTCGTGGCCCTGGGCGCCCAAGTAATGGGGGATTGTAGTTAATGGAATAGTTTGTGACGCCACCTGTGGTGTTCGGCAAGTGAGGTGTTAAGCCGACGCTGCAGACATATACTCTGGGACTGATGGTAGGGTGCAGCAAGGATGTAATAGCTCCCCACAGGTGAAGCTGTAGTCCCAGGGCAGTGTAGAGGTGCTAGGCACTGGGATGTAGCAGTGCCGGAAGGGTAGGAAGCAGACAAGACACAGCGGGGTGCAATTTCTGTACCTTTACTTGACAACTGCAGTCCAGGGTCCTGATTACAGATGGTATTGGAGCAGGCTAGCCTGGAAGCAATTCAGGGATTCTCTCTCAACAGACGGGCTGTGCAGTCTCCTTACTAGCGCCTATTTGAATGTAGTACTCCAAGTACTGAGTTACTCTGAAGTTCCTCCTGTCAGATGTTCCCAAGAACCTCACTTGCACGGCAGACAGCTGTAGCCTCTCTCGGGGGTTCCTTTCTCCTGAGTCCTGGCTCACTATCCTAGCCGCTGTTGTGCCCTCAAGTCTTAGATGGGAGTAGGGCATTTACAGCCTCCTACTCCTCTGGTATCTGTTGTAGGACCTTTAGTATCTGTACAACCGTGGACACCAGGCTCCAGTTCATGCGCTCACTGTGAGGGAGCTCTCCTTTCCCAGCTCAACCTCCAGCTTCTCTCTACACGTCTGCACACTTCACCCTCCACAGACTAACTGACCACTCCTTCCTCTTGGCCCTCAGAGCACTCCTCCCCTTAATCCTGGTTCAGAGTTCCCCCTGCTGGCCTGGAGTGGAACTCTGTTGCATGCTTAGATTGACTGCGAGAGAGACCCATCATTGCCTCCAAGCCTGGCATTACCCTCCCCTGGAGGAAGGCAAAGCCATTGTGGCGACCATACTCCTGGGGGCGCCACAAAAGCATTACCAGATGAATCACTGTCAGCCAGGTAAAGCATATACAGTGGGGAAAAAAAGTATTTAGTCAGTCAGCAATAGTGCAAGTTCCACCACTTAAAAAGATGAGAGGCGTCTGTAATTTACATCATAGGTAGACCTCAACTATGGGAGACAAACTGAGAAAAAAAAATCCAGAAAATCACATTGTCTGTTTTTTTTTCATTTTATTTGCATATTATGGTGGAAAATAAGTATTTGGTCAGAAACAAGCAATCAAGATTTCTGGCTCTCACAGACCTGTAACTTCTTCTTTAAGAGTCTCCTCTTTCCTCCACTCATTACCTGTAGTAATGGCACCTGTTTAAACTTGTTATCAGTATAAAAAGACACCTGTGCACACCCTCAAACAGTCTGACTCCAAACTCCACTATGGTGAAGACCAAAGAGCTGTCAAAGGACACCAGAAACAAAATTGTAGCCCTGCACCAGGCTGGGAAGACTGAATCTGCAATAGCCAACCAGCTTGGAGTGAAGAAATCAACTGTGGGAGCAATAATTAGAAAATGGAAGACATACAAGACCACTGATAATCTCCCTCGATCTGGTGCTCCACGCAAAATCCCACCCCGTGGGGTCAGAATGATCACAAGAACGGTGAGCAAAAATCCCAGAACCACGCGGGGGACCTAGTGAATGAACTGCAGAGAGCTGGGACCAATGTAACAAGGCCTACCATAAGTAACACACTACGCCACCATGGACTCAGATCCTGCAGTGCCAGACGTGTCCCACTGCTTAAGCCTGTACATGTCCGGGCCCGTCTGAAGTTTGCTAGAGAGCATTTGGATGATCCAGAGGAGTTTTGGGAGAATGTCCTATGGTCTGATGAAACCAAACTGGAACTGTTTGGTAGAAACACAACTTGTCGTGTTTGGAGGAAAAAGAATACTGAGTTGCATCCATCAAACACCATACCTACTGTAAAGCATGGTGGTGGAAACATCATGCTTTGGGGCTGTTTCTCTGCAAAGGGGCCAGGACGACTGATCCGGGTACATGAAAGAATGAATGGGGCCATGTATCGTGAGATTTTGAGTGCAAACCTCCTTCCATCAGCAAGGGCATTGAAGATGAAACGTGGCTGGGTCTTTCAACATGACAATGATCCAAAGCACACCGCCAGGGCAACGAAGGAGTGGCTTCGTAAGAAGCATTTCAAGGTCCTGGAGTGGCCTAGCCAGTCTCCAGATCTCAACCCTATAGAAAACCTTTGGAGGGAGTTGAAAGTCCGTGTTGCCAAGCGAAAAGCCAAAAACATCACTGCTCTAGAGGAGATCTGCATGGAGGAATGGGCCAACATACCAACAACAGTGTGTGGCAACCTTGTGAAGACTTACAGAAAACGTTTGACCTCTGTCATTGCCAACAAAGGATATATCACAAAGTATTGAGATGAAATTTTGTTTCTGACCAAATACTTATTTTCCACCATAATATGCAAATAAAATGAAAAAAAAAACAGACAATGTGATTTTCTGGATTTTTTTTTCTCAGTTTGTCTCCCATAGTTGAGGTCTACCTATGATGTAAATTACAGATGCCTCTCATCTTTTTAAGTGGTGGAACTTGCACTATTGCTGACTGACTAAATACTTTTTTTCCCCACTGTATATTCACATCACTATCATTAGCATTACCCTCAATGTCAGATCGGGGATGGGTGTCAGGGACATAATACACCTACATCCTCCCCAAATCAGTCACAACAAAACATCGGTGGGCAACTATTGGACAACCCCACTTCCTTCACCCAGCTCCCGCCACCCCAATGAATAAAAACACGGGCCATCGGCAAGGGACAGTGGATGTCCCCAGTGTCGGTGACAGTCAGGGTTTTCCCCGGAGTAATCTCTTCAGGGGCCGCGAGATTGGGTCGGATGAGGGTTCGTTCAGTCCCGGTGTCCTTGAGGCCTATAGCGCCCTTGCTCCCCAGGGTGACTTGCTGCAAATTTTCACAGGCCCTCCAAACCGCCCCACCCACCAAAAGAACTGCTGCATGAGGTCCTGAGGCCTTGGCTGGGGGGTTCTGTTTCTCCGGACAGATGGTGCTGAGATGTCCAGGCCGACTGCAGAAATAGCATTTGCGTGGGTCGGATGTACACCTGGCGTTGGCAAAGGGGACAGGGCCTCTGGTGAGTCAGCTGGCAGGGGTACTGGGGTTGGTTGTTGGCTTACCCCATTTCCAGCTGGCAGTGACTGGCTTCCGCACTTCCGGTTTACGGTTGGCCTCGTAGATGTCTGCGATCTGTGCTGTCTTTTGACTCTTGGTCCATCACGAACTGTCGCATCTCAGCTGGGCAAAGATGTAGGAACTGGTCTTTTATTAACAGGTCCTGCAGCATCTTAAAGGTGTCCACTGACAGTCCTTGGATCCACTGGTCAAAGTGGGTTCTGAGTCCATTCACCACATCACTGTAACTGTCGTGTGGGCCATGTTGGAGGTTCTGGAACTTTTTGCGGTAGACCTCAGTAGTTGGTACTTCTTTATCAGGGCCTGCTTGATGGCCTCCATCTTGGTCTGGAGGGAGAAAAGCAAACGCTTCCAGAGCTTTTCCTTAGAGCCCTGGAGTTAAATGTTGGGCCCATTGGGTCACAGGAAGCTGGTACTTTCTGCAGGCTTTCCCCCCGCAGAAAAACGTCCAAGTCCACATCCTTTTCCGTCACAGGAAAGTGCTCTGGCTGTGGTTTAGGAAATGGAGCGATGCTGGACTCACTGCTAGGGGACCTTTTCCCCTGGATTCGGGCTAACTCCAGCTGGTACTGCCTCTTTTGGTATTGCTGGATCTGCCGCAGATGTCCTTGAAGATCCTCTGCAGGGAGTTGCTCCAAAGCCAACTTCAGATAAGAGTCCACGCTGCCCTGGTTGCGAGAATGGCTGGCATTCAACGGTTGGGCACTGGATCCGTATCGTTTATACTTTGAGTGACCCCTGCCTCCGCTGGGCTTTGGGAACGGTCTTGATCTGCTTCAAGTCGGACGAGTTCCGTGACCATTTGATCTTTGGTTTTGCCATGGGAGTCAATGCCTTTGAGCGTAAATATTCCATCAAGAGTGCCCTTTTTCCAGGATTCTCCCTTTTCAACCATCATTGCCAAATAAAAGATAGGACAGAAAAACCAAGAGAAGGGGAGGGGTTATCACTAAATACAACAAATTGTCTCAGAACTAATAAACACTGAGTTCGTTCTCCAAAACTTTTTGCGCAGGGTCCTCGCAAGAACCGTGCAAGTTTTTAGTGAGAGGAATGATTGCTCAAACCAGATCACTAATGCTCTATTATCCCACCGCTCTGCCACCAATATGTCAGGGATCCTATTTCACGATACCACCTTCAGTTCCTGTTTTGGAACTTGCAGCTCTATGGCGCCCCCTTACTCTCAGGTCAGTCAGGGAGCAACACCTAGGATAAGTAGTCACCAGAAAGGCTGCCTTGCTGTGTACTGGCTATTGGGAACGAGGCAGGGAGTGTGGTATGTATATACCCCATCTCAAGCGGGAAATACACATGGAAAACCTCCATTCGGTCACCAGTAGTGTGAATTTAGCCCAGAAGATGTGGCAATACATGTAGAGCAAGGAAAACAAGGTAGTAAATTTTTATAGTTTTACTCCAGAAAAGATAGGAAGTGTTTACAAAAATATAAAAAGATGTTACCAATGAGACAATTACAATATTTACAGGCAATTACAAAAGAACATGGATTAAAAGAAGGAACTTACATATCTCAGTCAGTGGCACACCATGTGGGAGAGGGGGTAGGGGTGCCTTCCCCAAGGGAAAATGGTTCATCGGATGACCCCCCCCCTTTGTCTAGGCCTCTGAGCTTTATACCTTTTGCCCAGAACTAAGGGTCTTCCCCCTGGATGACCTCACGGGATGGGCTAAGCTATGGAATGCACTCCCCTTTTCACAAGTTACTAAAACCTTATGAGAACCATAACTCTGGCTGCGAGGCTTGAAGGGTAATGGCAAGACTATCATTTTTCTTATTGCGAAATGCGCTTTCTATTGATACCAATATCTGCCGGCTAGGGGAAGGCAGGAACCCTTTTCTCAATTCCTGATGTGAGCATAAGTCAGGAAATGCCACTGTGGATAGCTGTCATGATGTAGATCCCAAAAATATAGGTTTCTTACTTCCACGCCTAGTCTGCTTTATTATATACCAGTTTAAAGGAACAAAGAGATTTCCAAAATCATGTGCTCCTAACCTTTTACTTTACACAGCTGTATGGCAGGAGGGAGGTGTGAGGGGAATCACACATTCCCGAGGGAAGGGGGAGAGAGAGAGAATTAAGCCCCCGTTACACTAAACGATGTCCCAGCGATCCAACATGATAGGATCGCTGGGACGTTATGCTGATCGCTGGTGAGCGGTCACATAGACAGACCCTGCGATCAGCACCAGCAACGCTGGACGCTGGTTTCTATGTAAACGTCGGGTATACAGGAGCAGCGCGGCTCCTGGATACCCGACATTAGAAACCAGCGTCGCTGATCTCTCGCTGCCACACTCAGCGATGCACGCTGGGCAGCGGGAGACCAGCGACCGAAAAACGGCCATTGCCGCTCGAGCACGATCAGCGATAACCGGCAGGGGGGCCGGTCGCTGATCCCCGTCCCACACAGTGATCTCACTGGCGAGATCGCTGTGTGTGACGGGACCCTTACACACAGGCAGAGAGAGAAGGAGGGGGTTGGACGCTGCAGCTTGTGTGTGTACTGTACACACCTAATGGGAGGAAGGGCAGCGCATGTGTCCCAGTAGATGCATTGGAAAGTTCTGGAAGTGTACTTGAACCCCTAGAAAATGGTTCATATTTTCAAGACACCACACTCTGTAATTATCTGAGTTATGGGGTTCAAGCCTATGCAGGACAGCAATGGGAACAGTGCATCACCTTGGTATATGCGGCATTTGATGGTCACTTGTGCTAGTTGTCTTGAGTTGACTTCCAGTGTTGTTCTCCATAGCCCCATTGAGCTTCTGAGGAAGGTTCTTAATTTCCTGTTGACATTGTAGAGAGAGAAGCATTCAGAGATCCATGTGTGTGGCATGGAGTCATAGGCTTTCCTGTAGTCAATCCAGGCTGTGCAGAGATTGGTCTGTCTGGATCTTGAGTGACTGCTCTATCTACTAGGAGCCGGTATTTAGAGCCTCTGGTGTTGGTCCCAATGCTTTTCTGAGCTGGATTCCTGTACTGGTTCATATGGTTCTGTAGTATGATGGCTATGATCCCTGAGAGAAGTTTCCATGTTGTTGCAAGGCAGGTTATTGGGTGGTAGTTGGGTAGAACTGTTCCTTTGTGAGGATCCTTCATGATCAGCCCTGTTCTTCCTTGTGTTAGCCAAGCTGGGTGGTGGCCTGCTTCTAGCAGTTGGTTCATCTGCTTAGCCATACGTTCATGTATCACTGTTAATTTCTTTAGCCAGTAGGTGTGGATCATGTCTGGGCCAGGTGCTGTCCAGCTCTTCATGTTCTTGACCCGATGTTGGATGTCTGCTTCTGTAATGGTGACTGGTTCTTGCTCTAGGTTGTTGCTGTGTCTCATTCTCAGATCTTGCAGACACATTGCACTGGTACTGTGTGTTTTTCCTTCTCCCATATGTTCCTCCAGTATTGTTCAGTCTCTGCTATTGGTGAAGTTGCTGCCTTTGTGCTGTTCCTCTGTAGTTGGGAGAACACTTTGGATGGTTCTTTGGAGAACAGGGCATTTATCTTCTTGGCCTCAGCTTCTCTAGTGTATGTCCCTAGTCCTGCAGCAAGTGCTGTGAGCCTTTGTTTCGCTGTCTCTAGGGCTTCAGTTGGGGTCAGGCCTTTATACTTATCCAGCTTGGTCCTTTTCTTGATCTTTACACCCTTCTGTATTTCTGTTAGCTGGCTGACTTCGCTTCGTGTCACCTTGATCTTTGTCTCCAGTCTGCTTTTCCAAGGGGGGCACATTCTTCTGTTCTTCTTGCTGGTTGTATAACCAAGCATTTCCATGAGGCAGTATCACTGATCAGTTTATTAGATTGAGTTATGGTGGTGGTAGGTATTGATGCTAGTGCTCTATCGGCATCCTCTAGCATACTGTCTGGTGGTCTTTCTTTGCTGGGCCTTGGCAGTCGATCTCTGGTATTGATGGTATTTAGCTTATCTAAGATCTTCTGTTTCAGACCAGCTGCAGTGCTCTCTAGTTGCAGGGTTGGATCAGGATCTTCAGGCGGTAGCACATGTTGTTCTTCCAGGTCTTCATGTGAGGTGGATCTGCAGTGCAGTTGATCCATCTCAAGTTGAGATATTTTCTCTTTATGATATTGAAACGTTGGGTGACTAGTTGTTTCTCAGTCAGTGGACATGCAGGTCTTGTATCCATCCTGAGTTTACTCATTCGCTTCATATATCCTCTCTCATTTGTTCTGCTGTGATAGCAGCATTTCATCAGATCCAGGTTCTCTTGCCTTGTCCATGTATGTTTTGTTCCCATAGCCCATTATATATATATATATATATATATATACACACACATATACATACACATACATACATACATACACACACATACCTCCAACTTTTGAAGAAGGGAAAAAGGCCAAAGTTTGCAATTTTAGGCCACGCCCTGACCACACCCATATCCACTCCCCAACCACACCCATTTAGTACTGCTGATCACACTGGGTCTTCCAGCACGACAATGACCCAAAACATACAGCCACGGCAACAAAGGAGTGGCTGAAAAAGAAGCACATTAAGGTCATGGAGTGGCCTTGCCAATCTACACACCTTAATCCCATAGAAAACTTATGGAGGGAGGTGAAGCTCCGAGTTGCCAAGTGACAGCCTCAAAATCTTCATGATTTAGAGATGATCTGCAAAGAGGAGTGGAGCAAAATTCCTCCTGACATGTGCGCCAACCTCATCATCAACTAAAACACACGTGTGACTGCTGTGCCTGCCAACAATGGTTTTGCCACCAAGTATTAAGTCTTGTTTGCCAGAGGGATGAAATACTTATTTCTTTCACGGTACGTCGATGTGAGTGCACCCTTAAAGGGGTTGTCCACTACTCAGATAACCCCTTCTCAATTAATATGTTTCACCTTGCTGGCATTGTTTCAGCATTATTGGTGCCAGGACTCGCGTGATGTTATCTCACATGAGCCGTGCAGCCAATCAACGGGCGCTTCACTCTCACTTCCTTTAAACATAACTATATCCAGAAAGAGTTGGAGAGCAGCAGCAGTTCTTGTTACTTCTGGCTGCCAGTTTGGCCCATAATAAGTGAAAGTGAAGCGATCCATGAAGCAATCCCCGGTGTGATCCCCCTGTGCACTCTGTCTCTAACCCCCTTGCGCTGTCTTCTCCACCTTGTGTGTGGTCCCTTCCCCTTCCCTGTGGTCTTCTCCTCCCTTGCACTGTCTTCTCCTCCTGTGCGCTTTCTCCCTTCCCTGCGGTCTTCTCCTCCTCCTGTGCGCTTTCTCCCTTCCCTGCGGTCTTCTCCTCCTCCTGTGTGCTGTCTCCCTTCCCTGCGGTCTTCTCCTCCTCCTGTGTGCTGTCTCCCTTCCCTGCGGTCTTCTCCTCCTCCTGTGCGCTGTCTCCCTTCCCTGCGGTCTTCTCCTCCTCCTGTGCGCTGTCTCCCTTCCCTGCGGTCTTCTCCTCCTCCTGTGCGCTGTCTCCCTTCCCTGCGGTCTTCTCCTCCTCCTGTGCGCTGTCTCCCTTCCCTGCGGTCTTCTCCTCCTCCTGTGCGCTGTCTCCTCCTCCTGTGCGCTCTTCTCCTCCTCCTGTGCGCTGTCTCCTCCTCCTGTGCGCTGTCTCCCTTCCCTGCGTTCTTCTCCTCCTCCTGTGTGCTGTCTCCCTTCCCTGCGTTCTTCTCCTCCTCCTGTGCGCTGTCTCCCTTCCCTGCGGTCTTCTCCTCCTCCTGTGCGCTGTCTCCCTTCCCTGCGGTCTTCTCCTCCTCCTGTGCGCTGTCTCCCTTCCCTGCGGTCTTCTCCTCCTCCTGTGCGCTGTCTCCCTTCCCTGCGGTCTTCTCCTCCCTTGCGCTGTCTCCTCCTTCTGTGCGCTGTCTCCCTTCCCTGTGGTCTTCTCCTCCTCCTGTGCGCTGTCTCCCTTCCCTGCGGTCTTCTCCTCCCTTGCGCTGTCTTCTCCTCCTGTGCGCTGTCTCCCTTCCCTGTGGTCTTCTCCTCCTGTGCACTGTCTCCCTTCCCTGTGGTCTTCTCCTCTTCCTGTGCGCTGTCTCCCTTCCCTGCAGTCTTCTCCTCCCTTGAGCTGTCTTCTCCTCCTGTGCGCTGTCTCCCTTCCCTGTGGTCTTCTCCTCTTCCTGTGCGCTGTCTCCCTTCCCTGCAGTCTTCTCCTCCCTTGCGCTGTCTTCTCCTCCTCCTGTGCGCTGTCTCCCTTCCCTGTGGTCTTCTCCTCCTCCTGTGCACTGTCTCCCTTCCCTGCGGTCTTCTCCTCCCTTGCGCTGTCTTCTCCTCCTCCTGTGCGCTGTCTCCCTTCCCTGTGGTCTTCTCCTCCTCCTGTGCGCTGTCTCACTTCCCTGCAGTCTTCTCCTCCCTTGCGCTGTCTCCTCCTCCTGTGCGCTGTCTCCCTTCCCTGTGGTCTTCTCCTCCTCCTGTGCGCTGTCTCCCTTCCCTGCGGTCTTCTCCTCCCTTGCGCTGTCTTCTCCTCCTGTGCGCTGTCTCCCTTCCCTGTGGTCTTCTCCTCCTGTGCACTGTCTCCCTTCCCTGTGGTCTTCTCCTCTTCCTGTGCGCTGTCTCCCTTCCCTGCAGTCTTCTCCTCCCTTGCGCTGTCTTCTCCTCCTGTGCGCTGTCTCCCTTCCCTGTGGTCTTCTCCTCTTCCTGTG
This sequence comes from Dendrobates tinctorius, assembly GCF_039654945.1. Lineage (NCBI taxonomy): Eukaryota > Metazoa > Chordata > Amphibia > Anura > Dendrobatidae > Dendrobates > Dendrobates tinctorius. The sequence continues at coordinate 2,415,549 of NW_027361846.1, forward strand.
CGCTGTCTCCCTTCCCTGCAGTCTTCTCCTCCCTTGCGCTGTCTTCTCCTCCTCCTGTGCGCTGTCTCCCTTCCCTGTGGTCTTCTCCTCCTCCTGTGCACTGTCTCCCTTCCCTGCGGTCTTCTCCTCCCTTGCGCTGTCTTCTCCTCCTCCTGTGCGCTGTCTCCCTTCCCTGCAGTCTTCTCCTCCTGTGCGCTGTCTCCCTTCCCTGTGGTCTTCTCCTCCTCCTGTGCGCTGTCTCCCTTCCCTGCAGTCTTCTCCTCCCTTGCGCTGTCTTCTCCTCCTGTGCGCTGTCTCCCTTCCCTGCGGTCTTCTCCTCCTCCTGTGCGCTGTCTCCCTTCCCTGTGGTCTTCTCCTCCTCCTGTGCGCTGTCTCCCTTCCCTGCGGTCTTCTCCTCCCTTGCACTGTCTCCTCCTGTGCGCTGTCTCCCTTCCCTGCGGTCTTCTCCTCCTCCTGTGCGCTGTCTCCCTTCCCTGCAGTCTTCTCCTCCCTTGCACTGTCTCCTCCTCCTGTGCGCTGTCTCCCTTCCCTGTGGTCTTCTCCTCCTCCTGTGCGCTGTCTCCCTTCCCTGCGGTCTTCTCCTCCTGTGCGCTGTCTCCCTTCCCTGTGGGCTTCTCCTCCTGTGCACTGTCTCCCTTCCCTGTGGTCTTCTCCTCTTCCTGTGCGCTGTCTCCCTTCCCTGCAGTCTTCTCCTCCCTTGCGCTGTCTTCTCCTCCTGTGCGCTGTCTCCCTTCCCTGTGGTCTTCTCCTCTTCCTGTGCGCTGTCTCCCTTCCCTGCAGTCTTCTCCTCCCTTGCGCTGTCTTCTCCTCCTCCTGTGCGCTGTCTCCCTTCCCTGTGGTCTTCTCCTCCTCCTGTGCACTGTCTCCCTTCCCTGCAGTCTTCTCCTCCTGTGCGCTGTCTCCCTTCCCTGTGGTCTTCTCCTCCTCCTGTGCACTGTCTCCCTTCCCTGCAGTCTTCTCCTCCTGTGCGCTGTCTCCCTTCCCTGCGGTCTTCTCCTCCCTTGCGCTGTCTTCTCCTCCTTCTGTGCGCTGTCTCCCTTCCCTGCAGTCTTCTCCTCCTGTGCGCTGTCTCCCTTCCCTGTGGTCTTCTCCTCCTCCTGTGCGCTGTCTCCCTTCCCTGCAGTCTTCTCCTCCCTTGCGCTGTCTCCTCCTCCTGTGCGCTGTCTCCCTTCCCTGTGGTCTTCTCCTCCTCCTGTGCGCTGTCTCCCTTCCCTGCGGTCTTCTCCTCCCTTGCGCTGTCTTCTCCTTCTGTGCGCTGTCTCCCTTCCCTGTGGTCTTCTCCTCCTGTGCACTGTCTCCCTTCCCTGCAGTCTTCTCCTCCCTTGCGCTGTCTTCTCCTCCTGTGCGCTGTCTCCCTTCCCTGTGGTCTTCTCCTCTTCCTGTGCGCTGTCTCCCTTCCCTGCAGTCTTCTCCTCCCTTGCGCTGTCTTCTCCTCCTCCTGTGCGCTGTCTCCCTTCCCTGTGGTCTTCTCCTCCTCCTGTGCACTGTCTCCCTTCCCTGCGGTCTTCTCCTCCCTTGCGCTGTCTTCTCCTCCTCCTGTGCGCTGTCTCCCTTCCCTGCAGTCTTCTCCTCCTGTGCGCTGTCTCCCTTCCCTGCGGTCTTCTCCTCCTCCTGTGCGCTGTCTCCCTTCCCTGCCGTCTTCTCCTCCTCCTGTGCGCTGTCTCCCTTCCCTGCCGTCTTCTCCTCCTCCTGTGCGCTGTCTCCCTTCCCTGCCGTCTTCTCCTCCTCCCTTGCGCTGTCTTCTCCTCCTCCTGTGCGCTGTCTCCCTTCCCTGCCGTCTTCTCCTCCTCCTGTGCGCTGTCTCCCTTCCCTGCCGTCTTCTCCTCCTCCTGTGCGCTGTCTCCCTTCCCTGCGGTCTTCTCCTCCTCCTGTGCGCTGTCTCCCTTCCCTGCCGTCTTCTCCTCCTCCTGTGCGCTGTCTCCCTTCCCTGCGGTCTTCTCCTCCTCCTGTGCGCTGTCTCCCTTCCCTGCCGTCTTCTCCTCCTCCTGTGCGCTGTCTCCCTTCCCTGCCGTCTTCTCCTCCTCCTGTGCGCTGTCTCCCTTCCCTGCCGTCCTCTCCTCCTCCTGTGCGCTGTCTCCCTTCCCTGCCGTCTTCTCCTCCTCCTGTGCGCTGTCTCCCTTCCCTGCCGTCTTCTCCTCCTCCTGTGCGCTGTCTCCCTTCCCTGCGGTCTTCTCCTCCTCCTGTGCGCTGTCTTCTCCCTGCCTGAGCTGTGCTGCAGTAAGTGGGTATGAGGGACATGCAGCAGTGATAAGCCTTCTGATCCCTTCACCCATCTTACCTGCTCAGCCGCTCCATCTTCATGTTCCCGACCGTGTTTGGGCCATCTCGCGTCACTGCTATGCACCGCGCTGACGTCAGCTCTCAGCACATAGCAGTGATGTTCAATGGCTGCCGGCCTATCACAGGCTGCTAGCGTATGTGCGCGGCCTTTGATAGGTCGGGAGGTCATTAAATGTCAATGCTATGCGCCAGGAGCTGACGTCAGCGCGGAGCATAGCAATGACGTCTGATGGCGCAAACGCCGGCAGCCATTTTAATACCCTAGTTTGCGTCGCATGGCTGCGGTTTCTGATAGGCCCATGGTCGGATATAGAGTGGGCCCGAGGTTAGTGGCGGGCCATCTCTATGTCCAGCATGGGGGTTCACGAGGATCTGGGGCCCACCGGGGGATTATCTGCTGTCCCGGCAGGCCACTCCAACCCTGTAGCCACGTGTCACCTTCTTCTCCCATATATTTTCATCCTGCCCCCATTTGTCTGTCCCCATATTGTGGCCTGTAGTACAAAAAGAGTTCCTCCTCACCCAGCCACGATCCAGCCTCCTCCTTCCTCACCTGGCCGCGGTCCAGCCTCGTCCTCCTCCTTCCTCACCTGGCCGCGGTCCAGCCTCGTCCTCCTCCTTCCTCACCTGGCCGCGGTCCAGCCTCGTCCTCCTCTTTATTTTTTTTTTTCTTTATTTTTTTTTGTATAGCGCTAACATATTCCGCAGCGCTTTACAGTTTGCACACATTTTCATCACTGTCCCCGATGGGGCTCACAATCTAAATTCCCTATCAGTATGTCTTTTTTGGAGTGTGGGAGGAAACCGGAGTGCCCGGAGGAAACCCACGCAAACACGGGGAGAACATACAAACTCCTTGCAGATGTTGTCCTTGGTGGGATTCGAACCCAGGACCCCAGTGCTGCAAGGCTGCAGCGCTAACCACTGAGCCACTGTGCTGCTCCTCCTTCCTCACCTGGCTGCGGTCCAGCCTCGTCCTCCTCCTTCCTCACCTGGCTGTGGTCCAGCCTCGTCCTCCTCCTTCCTCTCCTGGCACGGTCCAGCCTCGTCCTCCTCCTTCCTCACCTGGCCGCGGTCCAGCCTCGTCCTCCTCCTTCCTCACCTGGCCGCGGTCCAGCCTCGTCCTCCTCCTTCCTCACCTGGCCGCGGTCCAGCCTCGTCCTCCTCCTTCCTCACCTGGCCGCGGTCCAGCCTCGTCCTCCTCCTTCCTCACCTGGCTGTGGTCCAGCCTCATCCTCCTCCTTCCTCACCTGGCCGCGGTCCAGCCTCGTCCTCCTCCTTCCTCACCTGGCTGTGGTCCAGCCTCGTCCTCCTCCTTCCTCACCTGGCTGTGGTCCGGCCTCGTCCTCCTCCTTCCTCACCTGGCACGGTCCACCCTCGTCCTCCTGCTTCCTCACCTGGCTGCGGGTCCAGCCTCGTCCTCCTCCTTCCTCACCTGGCTGCGGTCCAGCCTCGTCCTCCTCCTTCCTCACCTGGCTGCGGTCCAGCCTCGTCCTCCTCCTTCCTCACCTGGCTGCGGTCCAGCCTCGTCCTCCTCCTTCCTCACCTGGCTGTGGTCCAGCCTCGTCCTCCTCCTTCCTCACCTGGCTGCGGTCCAGCCTCGTCCTCCTCCTTCCTCACCTGGCCGCGGTCCAGCCTCGTCCTCCTCTTTCCTCACCTGGCCGCGGTCCAGCCTCGTCCTCCTCCTTCCTCACCTGGCACGGTCCAGCCTCGTCCTCCTCCTTCCTCACCTGGCCGCGGTCCAGCCTCGTCCTCCTCCTTCCTCACCTGGCCGCGGTCCAGCCTCGTCCTCCTCCTTCCTCACCCGGCCGCGGTCCAGCGATGTCCTCTGCCTTCGGCTGGAGTCACACTTGTTTGTGACTGGCATCCCATCACCTGGCACAACCACCCGCTCTCCATGGACAGGAGCATGGTAGCTGCATATATTTCACAGCTGCAAGTTCTTGTCAAGAGAGAGGGCGGTCGGTGTAGGCAGCGCGGGACGCAGCGGCGCAGCATGACTAACGTTATATGCCGGCAACTCACTGCCAGTCCCTGATTGGCTGATGGCTATTAACTATCCCAGGGCGAGCAGGAAACAATGCATTTCAGCTGAATGTGTGTCCGCACATCCAGGTGAATACAGAACTTACCAAATCTCGTCCCTGGGGCCCCGTAAGCAGAGGCAAAAAAGGGGCCCATTCCAGGCTCACAGAGCCCCATACAGCACCCTGCCTGCAAAATTAAACACACAGGGGCACCACTGACATTAACCCCTTCCTGACATCCGACGTACTATCCCGTCCACGGTACCCGGTCCCCTATGCCCATGGACGGGATAGTACGTCTACCGCGATCAGCGGCGCCCACGTGGTGAGCGCCGCTGATCGCGGCCGGGTGTCAGCTGATTATCACAGCTGACACCCGGCACAATGTGTCAGGGGCGGTCACGGACCGCCCCCGACACGTTAACCCCTTGCACACCGCGATCAAACATGATCACGGTGTACCGGGAGTTAAAGGGAAGCATCGGCAGGGAGGGGGCTCCCTCCGTGCTTCCCTGAGCCCCCCCCACAGCAGCGCAATGTGCAGCGCTGCTGCGGGGGCTCCTTTCCTGCAGGCCCCCGAATCCAAGATGGCGACGGGGGCCTTCGGGGACCTGAGGAAGCTGGCTTCCTCAGTGCCTGCAAAGCGCAGGCAAGAGGAAGTCTTCTTCAATGCCTGTGACAGATTGCTGATCTGTCACAGGACAGTGATGTCCCACCTGGGACAAGGTAATAAAGTAAAAAAAAAATTAAAAAAAGATGTAAAAATAAATTAAAAAAAATCGCCAAATAAATTAGAAAAAAAAAAAAAAATATTCCCTCAATAAATCCATTTTTTGGAAATAATAAAAAAAAACAATAAAAGTACACATATTAGGTATCGCCGCGTCCTTAATGACCCGCCCTATAAAACTGTCCCATTAGTTAACCCTTTTAGCGAACCCCTTAAAAAATAAAAATAAAAAACGAGGCAAAAAATAATGATTTATTATCATACCGCCGAATAAAAAGTGTAATAACGCGCGATCAAAAAGACGCATATAAATATCCATGGTACCGCTGAAAACATCTTGTCCCGCAAAAAACGAGCCGCCACACAGCATCATCAGCGAAAAAATAAAAGAGTTATAGCTCGCAGAATAAAGCGATGCAAAAATAATTATTTTTTATATAAAATAGTTTTCATTGCATAAAACCGACAAAACATAAAAAAACGACCTAAATGAGGTATCGCTGTAACCGTACTGACCCGAAGAATAAAACCGCTTTATCAATTTTACCGCACGCGGAACGGTGTAAACGCACCCCCCCAAAAGAAATTCATGAAACGCTGGTTTTTGTTCATTCTGCATCCCAAAAATCGGAATAAAAAGCGATCAAAAAATGTCACGTGCCCGAAAATGGTACCAATAAAAACGTCAACTCGTCCCGCAAAAAATAAGAATGGTGTTGTAAAAATGAGAAATCGCTGGTCAACTTTTAACCCTTATAACTTCCTAACAAAAAAAAATTTTGGTTCCAAAATTGTGCTGATGTAAAGTAAACATGTGGGAGATGTTAGTTATCAAGTTTTTTGTGTGCCGTATCTCTGTGATTTAAGGGCATAAAAATTCAAAGTTGGAAAATTGTGAAATTTTCAAAATTTTTGCCAAATTTCCATTTTTTTCGCAAATAAACGCAAGTTATTTGAATGAAATTTTACCACTAACATGAAGTACAATATGTCACGAGAAAACAATCTCAGAATCACCGGGATCAATGGAAGCGATTCAGAGTTATGACCTCATAAAGGTACAGTGGTCAGAATTGTAAAAATTGGCCCGGTCATGAACGTGCAAACCACCTTTGGGGGTGAAGGGGTTAATGGGGATCCAACCAGACCTATACAAAATTGATGCTGATTAAAGAGAGAGAGGAAAGGAGTAGGCCACACAATGGGGATCACCCAACATAAGATTTAGCAAAAATTTGTAACAATCGTTATTTAGACACAAACAACTAAACACCCAATTGTTAAAAACATTAGAAATTAGTCACATGTGACTTAAACATCTGGGTTCACAATAGAACCAAACCCTGATAACTTCACCTCCACAGAACACACCTCAGTAACAGACCCCACATGTGTGCAGATCGCAGACCCCGGTATAAAAGGCTTTACATGTAAAGATTGGCGACTGATAGCAGAAAAATAAAACAATATTAAAGCCACATGTGCGATCTACACAGGAAGAGATGGTGCAACCCATAGATCAGCCGGTTATAATCTATACGATCTAATGTACCTGGGAGAAATTGCACAGAGCCCACACGCAGCGTCTGGCCTCTATGACCCGCTGACGCAATGTTAGGGATCAAAGCCCTTAGAAGTGCATGCATTTCCCTAACAACCGCTCAGACTATGATGTTTGACCCAGCGCATTGAAATAAAGTGGTATTGGCTAAAAAACAGCCGCATAAAGGGAAGGCAATGCGAGCACCTTGGCTTGGTTCGGCGCTAGATTCCAATCAGAAGTGGAGCCCGAGCGTCCTGAGAGCCCACGCGTGTCGCCACCCATTGTGGCTTCGTCAGGGGTCCTGACTGTTAGTTGTGTCTTTTATATATTTAGTTCAATCATGCAGCACAGCTGTGCTAACACTTACCAAAGAGGCAGCATGAGGACCGTGCGGGTAATGACTGCAAAGCACCTGCCCGGGCTGAATCCTGCCCAGAGCGCAGATGCCGGCGTATACAATGTATGGTCTAATGTGATGATGGTTAGACACAACAATAAAGTTATGAAAGTCAAAGTTTAAGAGCTTATAGCGCATACACAAGATAATCATTGCCTGCAGCGTCGGCTCCAGATGTAACGAACCTGCGGCCGAGCACAGATCACACGCTCTAATAGACGCTCTATCACACGCTCTAATAGACGCTCTATGCACATAAGCGCTGAAGATCTTACAACACGATTTATACTTATGGTACAAACCCATTGTAGTAGTCGGTCAGACTCCATTCACATACAAACGCTGAAGCACTGAAGGCCATTTCTGTTTGTGGTGCAACATAGATATAAGACCCATTATGAAAATTGGTTAAACCAAGTACGCTGACAAAGTGAATAATCAGGATACCTGCCAGCATCCGTCCATCAGGCTCCTGAATCACTTTACTTGGAGATCACCCGCTGCCTGGATTCTGGAACGTGCGCCTCAGCATTAATACCGTAATGATGCATTAATTCTAGATTGTGTATATAACCTGCATCCACGCGGGGTGTCAGCCCCATATGCACAGGCAGGCCTAAGGATTCCAGGCTATTGTTATAATCCACATTTATTATATTCCAATAATTAACCATTTGGTGATCTATTTGACTGTCTACAACAATGGAGTTCTCAATATACCGAGACTAAAATAATGTTCTCAGACATCTGTACAAAAGGAACACAGAGCACCGGAAGAGGAAAACACAAGAGGGGGCCTGTGAACAAGACCCCACAATCTGTGCCCCACAAACAGGACAACAACCCTGCTGCACGACCGGCACTCGTCTAACCGACAGCATAAGGAGAGGATACTATCATATGATCACAGGTAAAAAGTGCAAAACCAGGATGGGGACTGCCTGCAGCCACAGGGTCCGCCCCGACACTGCCACCTCTGCCCTGAGAGACTGCTGCTGACTGCCCTGAGAGACTGCAGTGACTGCCCCGAGACTGCCACGCTCTGCCCTGAGAGACTGCTGCTGACTGCCCTGAGAGACTGCAGTGACTGCCCTGAGAGACTGCTGCTGACTAGTGTTGAGCATTCCGATACCGCAAGTATCGGGTATCGGCCGATACTTGCTGTATCGGAATTCCGATACCGACTTCCGATATTTTTTCAATATCGGAATTCGGCATCGGAATCGGAAGTTCAGTTGATTGACGGCCTGACGTCATCATGATGCGCGGTGTGTGCGCATCATGATGCGCCGTCATTTCGGGCCTTCCGGGGGTCTCTGCCGGCCTGCCGGGGGGCTGTGCCGGCCTGCCGGGGGGCTGTGTGGACTGCCTGGGGTCTGTACCGGACTGCCGGGGGGCTGTGCCGGCCTGCCGGGGGGCTGTGCACCCTGTGGGGGTCTGTACCGGCCTGCCGGGGGGCTGTGCCGGCCTGCCGGGGGGCTGTGCTGATGTCCGGGGGTCTGTGCAAGCATCGTCCGATGGGACTACAAGTCCCATCGGGCGATGCCTGCTACCATGACAGTGATTGACACATTAGCCAATGATGGGACAGTAGTAGTCCCATCATCCGGCTAATGTGTTAAATGTTAAAAAAAAAAAAAAAAAAAAATACTACATACATACTACATGCATGCTACATACATACTACATGCATGCTACATACATACTACATATATACTACATACATACTACATACATGCTACATACATACTGCATGCTACATACATACTACATACATACTACATGCATGCTACATACATACTACATATATACTACATACATACTACATACATGCTACATACATACTGCATGCTACATACATACATACTACATACATACTACATGCATGCTACATACATACTACATATATACTACATACATGCTGCATGCTACATACATACTACATACATACTACATACATGCTACATGCATGCTACATGCAACATACATACTACATATATACTACATGCATGGAATTTCCCACACAGCAATGGCATAAAGTGAGACTAGGGACTTTTTTTTTTAAGTGGCGGAGGAATACAGTGCGGAAGGATACCTACCTTCCGTCATTGGATTCCTGCAGCCCGTAGAGAACGGCAGCATCATCTGATGCTGCAGTTCTCTACCCAAGATCGTCGTGGGACACACTCGTGGACTGCTTCGGATCGTGGGTGAGTATTTTTGTGGTTTGTTATGTTAATATTTATTCCGTAGACGACAATGGCTTCGGGGAACAATGTGACAAGTATTGGTAAGTATGTTACTCTATGTTATATGTACTGTATGTCTATGTATGTATTGTATGAATGTATTGTATGTATGTAGTATATATGTGGTATGTATGCAGTATGTATGTAGTATGTATGTAGTATGTATGTAGTATGTATGTAGTATATATGTAGTATGTAGTATGAATGTAGTATATATGTAGTATGTATGTAGCATGTAGCATGTATGTAGTATATATGTAGTATGTATGTAGCATGTATGTAGTATGTATGTAGTATATATGTAGTATGTAGTATGAATGTAGTATATATGTAGTATGTATGTAGCATGTAGCATGCATGTAGTATATATGTAGTATGTATGTAGCATGTAGTATGTAGCATGCATGTAGTATATATGTAGTATGTATGTAGCATGTAGTATGTATGTAGCATGCATGTAGTATATATGTAGTATGTATGTAGCATGTAGTATGTATGTAGCATGCATGTAGTATATATGTAGTATGTAGCATGTAGTATGTATGTAGCATGCATGTAGTATGTAGCATGTAGTATGTATGTAGCATGCATGTAGTATATATGTAGTATGTATGTAGTATGTATGTAGCATGCATGTAGTATATATGTAGTATGTAGCATGTAGTATGTATGTAGCATGCATGTAGTATATATGTAGTATGTATGTAGTATGTATGTAGCATGCATGTAGTATATATGTAGTATGTAGCATGTAGTATGTATGTAGCATGCATGTAGTATGTAGCATGTAGTATGTATGTAGCATGCATGTAGTATATATGTAGTATGTATGTAGTATGTATGTAGCATGCATGTAGTATATATGTAGTATGTAGCATGTAGTATGTATGTAGCATGCATGTAGTATATATGTAGTATGTATGTAGTATGTATGTAGCATGCATGTAGTATATATGTAGTATGTAGCATGTAGTATGTATGTAGCATGCATGTAGTATGTAGCATGTAGTATGTATGTAGCATGCATGTAGTATATATGTAGCATGTATGTAGTATGTAGTATGAATGTAGCATGTATGTAGTATGCATGTTGTATGTATGTAGCATGTAATTTTTTTTTTTTTTTACATTTAACACATTAGCCGGATGATGGGACTACTACTGTCCCATCATTGGCTAATGTGTCAATCACTGTCATGGTAGCAGGCATCGCCCGATGGGACTTGTAGTCCCATCGGACGATGCCTGCACAGACCCCCGGAGCCTGCACAGACCACCGGCAGGCCGGCACAGCCCCCCGGCAGGCCGGCACAGCCCCCCGGAGCCTGCACAGACCACCGGCAGGCCGGCACAGCCCCCCGGAGCCTGCACAGACCCCCTGGCAGGCCGGCACAGCCCCCCGAAAGGCCCGTACAGACCCCAGAGAGGCTGTACAAGGGCAGGAAAGGGTTTTTCTTATTCCGATACCGGAAGTCCCATAGACTTGAATGGGACTTCCGGTATCGGAATCGGCGATACCGATACTTTTTTTAAAGATCGGCCGATACCATCCGATACGATACTTTGAAGTATCGGACGGTATCGCTCAACTCTACTGCTGACTGCCCTGAGAGACTGCTGCTGACTGCCCTGAGAGACTGCAGTGACTGCCCTGAGAGACTGCTGCTGACTGCCCTGAGAGACTGCTGCTGACTGCCCTGAGAGACTGCTGCTGACTGCCCTGAGAGACTGCCACTCTCTGCCCTGAGAGACTGCTGCTGACTGCCCTGGGAGACTGCTGCTGACTGCCCTGAGAGACTGCTGCTGACTGCCCTGAGACTGCCGCTCTCTGCCCTGAGAGACTGCCACACTCTGCCCTGAGAGACTGCTGCTGACTGCCCTGAGAGACTGCCACGCTCTGCCCTGAGAGACTGCTGCTGACTGCCCTGAGAGACTGCAGTGACTGCCCTGAGAGACTGCTGCTGACTGCCCTGGGAGACTGCCACTGACTGCCCTGAGAGACTGCCACTCTCTGCCCTGAGAGACTGCCGCTGACTGCCCTGAGAGACTGCTGCTGACTGCCCTGGGAGACTGCTGCTGACTGCCCTGAGAGACTGCCGCTGACTGCCCTGAGAGACTGCCACGCTCTGCCCTGAGAGACTGCTGCTGACTGCCCTGAGAGACTGCTGCTGACTGCCCTGAGAGACTGCTGCTGACTGCCCTGGGAGACTGCCGCTGACTGCCCTGAGAGACTGCCACTCTCTGCCCTGAGAGACTGCCGCTGACTGCCCTGAGAGACTGCCGCTGACTGCCCTGAGAGACTGCTGCTGACTGCCCTGAGAGACTGCTGCTGACTGCCCTGAGAGACTGCTGCTGACTGCCCTGGGAGACTGCTGGTGACTGCCCTGGGAGAATGCTGCTGACTGCCCTGAGAGACTGCTGCTGACTGCCCTGAGAGACTGCTGCTGACTGCCCTGAGAGACTGCAGTGACTGCCCTGAGAGACTGCCACTCTCTGCCCTGAGAGACTGCTGCTGACTGCCCTGGGAGACTGCTGCTGACTGCCCTGAGAGACTGCTGCTGACTGCCCTGAGACTGCCGCTCTCTGCCCTAAGAGACTGCCACGCTCTGCCCTGAGAGACTGCCGCTGACTGCCCTGAGAGACTGCCGCTGACTGCCCTGGGAGACTGCCGCTGACTGCCCTGGGAGACTGCTGCTGACTGCCCTGGGAGACTGCCACGCTCTGCCATGAGAGACTGCCGCTGACTGCCCTGAGTGACTGCTGCTGACTGCCCTGGGAGACTGCTGCTGACTGCCCTGGGAGACTGCCACTCTCTGCCCTGAGAGACTGCCACTGACTGCCCTGAGAGACTGCCACTCTCTGCCTTGAGAGACTGCCGCTGACTGCCCTTAGAGACTGCCACTCTCTGCCCTGAGAGACTGCCACTCTCTGCCTTGAGAGACTGCCACTCTCTGCCCTGAGGCAGGCAAAGGGGGCGTGTCCGTAACACAGAGGGGGCGTGGCCTGCAGCAGAGTGGCTATTGAAGGTGTCCTGAGGCCATGTGCACACATTGCGGATTCTGCTGCAGATCTGCAGCGTTTCTGGCTCTGTGGGTCCGCAGCGGCGTTGTACAGTACCCTTGTTTTCAATGGTAAACTGAAAAACGCTGTGCACATGCTGCGGATTTTTCCGCGCGGATTTGCTGTGGGTTACAATCCGCAACATGTCAATTCTTTGTGCGGAATCCGCTGCGGTTTCACACCTCCATTGTAGAGGTGTGAAATCGCAGGACCAAGATCTACATGTGCACACAGCCTGAGCGTGTATGGCCAGCATCAATATGAGGTGTGACCAGTACCATGGGGGGCGTGGCCGGCACAAAGAGGGGGCGTGGCCGGCACTGAGAGCTGCATGGATGCATCAGGAGTGGGGTGGCTGATTCTCGGTGCAGTCTGGGGCAGAGGCGTATCTAGGATTTCTGGCACCCGGGGCAAGGATTCGGTTCGGCGCCCCCCCTGCACACATGTGATTTGCACGCTTAGTCATGTACCCAGGAGCTGCTCTTCCTAATGCTCTCAGCGATCAGTGAGAAACTGAGAGAAGCAGGAAGAGAAGCTCGTTGTCACAGGACCATAAGTATGAGAGTCACATATGAGTGAAGTGTCCATGTGATGACTACTGGAACCTGCAGAGCTGAATCCTGACATTGCAGCTTCTGAATTCTCACAACTAATGCACTGCACACATTTAGGATTCTCCCTTGCCGGTGGACAGTCATGTCAACACAAGTATGTGATTTATATACTTCTGGCCACATTCCGACTAGACGTGCCCAGCCTCGCTCCGTTCATTTTCATTGAGTGAGGCCACACATGTCTAGTCAGCATGTGACCGCATGTATGTAAATGTCAGGGATTTTTGTCTTCTAATTAGAAATTGTCCAGACCTGAATAAGTAAGATGCTTCTTTATTGGACATGCCGGCATGGAGAGAGAATGACAGTCACACCAGGTGTGGGCCGTCCTCTGTCTAACTCAATACATATTCTTAAGAGTTTAAATAGCAAAGCCGAAAGGGTGTTGTAACATATTGCGTTTGCAGAAATGGCACATACAATATGCTGAGCTGTTAGCTATCCTTATCTGCGCTACCAGAGAAGTCACGCAAGACAAGGAAAACCAGCTAACGTTCACAAAAAGTAACACCCAAAAGTAACACCCATGTAATGTATTACATCAGCTGAAAAGAGTTTCAAAGTCTAGGCAAATTAAATGGCATATGCAGTCATGTGTGCATATATACTGTGGATACACATATATACATATACACATGCACATACACATATATATATAGATATATACACGCACATAAAAGGACTTTATTACAATTATTATAACATTCCCTCATCTTGCAATAAAATCATCTATCTGTACACATTGGGGACAGATTTCTTTTTGTCAGATTTCACAGAAGATCTTCATATAATCTAGAGGGAGAGTAATACGTTCAGTATATTTATCATTAAGTCCCACAATTCTCATTCTTCCGTTGGATTCCAAGGTCTCCATTCCTTGATACATAGGTTTTGTTATGGCAGAGTCAATCAGTCTGTGAACAAGTCCTCTAATGCATAAAATAGCGCAGTGTCCACAAACAGTCAGCACTCCGGCCACGATGGTAAGAGATGTCAGCGCAGAAGTGAATACTCCGGACCATTCCCCAAACCATCCTTCAGTCCAGGAATATGTCCTCATCTCCAGAGTTCTCAGCTAATTCATTAGACGGGGCAGTCAGTCCATCAAGAGCTTTGGAGATACTTCCATCAGGATCTGTATCAGGGATAAAGGTGCAACAAAAATCCTCCAAACATTTTATATCCACCTCCCTTTTCTGCTAAGATCTTGTCTAATGCCATCCTATTCTACCAAGCCATGAGAGGAGATGGTCCTAATTGCTCAGCTGTCCATGTAACTGCATCTCGGGTATAATTACCAAATCTCTGCTGGTTATAGTATAAGTAGTTTATCCAATCTACATTCATTTTTTTATAATCACCCACCAAATTATGGATTCCCACCCGGCTGCTACCTGGTTTCTAGCCTTGTACTCGTCGGTCACTCCCCTGGGAACTCCAATGTCATCTCTGTAGATACTAGAATGGAAGGATCCTTGCGGAGTTTCACGCTTCTGTCTCTTCCACTACGTACCTTTGGCCATATCCCTGTTGACAACAGGTGGAACGTCATCATTGGCTGGACCACCGCACAATCCCCTCGGGAACCATGTGGTAGTCTGGCTCTTATGCTCTTATCACCGCATAACCCCCATAAATCCGCTCTCAGGGTAGTGTGGTCTGACCATATGGCTGAGTACTTGGCCCTGTGGGAGACAATGATCCGTTCTCTACAAGAGTCGCCTTGGAGCTCTCCGAAGTCGTGCCCATGCCCTGGAAGACTAGAACAAGTATAGTTACCAGGATTAGCAATCACCTGTGGTGGGACATCCGGTTTCTCAAGAGGAGGAAATAAAAATGATAACATTTTATATTTTCCTTCCCTTTCTGAGCAGACATAAGTTTTACTATATAACTTAATTTTTTAAGCTTTTTGCAATGTAGTTAAGCCATTCTAACCATTCATTCTCCTCACAGCCTCTCTCTAGAGCTAGTTTATCTTCATAAGTTAGGTTAGACAATCTATGAACCCTATGGACTCTGTTATGGTTCTCTCTGGCATACCTTCCTTGGGTCTATGTATGCTATTATTCTGAACTTCTATGTAGAAATATCCTATTGGGTCGGTTCCTGACATATCAGCTCCTATAACCTTTGATCCCTCATCTTAGGGCTGATTACAATTATTCTTATTTGTGTAAGGGGATCTCCTTTTTCCTAATGGAGAATCAGGCTCTAAATCTATGTAGCCATAAGGCTTATACCTATAGTCTCGGGCTACAATTGTCCATGCTGCTTTACTCCAGTCACACATCCATCCCCTCTGCTATTAGAGCTCATAACACAACATACTTATCAGACTCTGCTAGTTTCACAGCTTGTTCCCTATCTCTGTATCATTTATACAACAGACAGAAATCCACTAACATGGCGGCCTCCTGCCCGATTTCAAAAGTAGGATTCAAAGTCCTAAATCTGAAACCATTCTACCACCCTGGACTTTCCTCTCCTGCTGGGTCTATCACCCTCCAATCTCCCATCACTATGGTCACGAAGAATATACCTGTGACTAAGGCCTCTTTCACACTTCAGTTTTTTACAATCAGTCACAGTCCGCCAGGTTTTGAAAAAAACAGATCCGCAATTTTCTTTTGAGGATCCGTTTTTTTCCCCCATTCCATTAATGGCGGATTGTGACGGATTGCCGTCCGTTGCATCCATTTTTTTTGAGGATCCGCCAAAAGTTTCTGTCCGTCACCATCCTCAAAGATTTGAAAACGGAGCTTGCAACGTTTTTTTCTCTGGCGGATCCTCCAGACACTGATTTAACCCAAAATTATTTAATTATTTCTGGGTGCCGGACGAAAAAAAAAAATTCTCTCTCTCTCTCTTTCTCTCTTTCTCTCTCTTTCTCTCTCTCTCCTTTTCCAGGCTGCGATTCCTTTAAAATTCTTCATTTTGCGGATCCGTCAAAAAAACGGACGGGTGGCATCAGTACTAAAGCGGATCCGCCATCCGTCCTTTTGGCGGATTTTGACTGATGCAAAAAACTGAAGTGTGAAAGAGGCCTAACCCTGATGTACACATCCTAGATCTGACCGTCTTGTCCGGGTAGGGGGATGAATGGGAGACTTCACCAGTTTGAGACAAGCTTTCCCTTGTGGAAAACCTCCCTTTGTAGCTGGACTTTGACAAGCAGGTCAGATCCTACTCTGTCCCTACCTGTCTGACCAGTTTACAGTGTGAGAGATGGATCCAGGAATCTTGACCGCAGTAGGAGAAGTCCACAGGACTTGGTAAGGACCTTCTCACTTAGGATGGTGCTGGTGTCTCTTCTTTATCACCTTCACAAGGACCCAGTCTGCAGGTTTCACGATCTCCGGTTTTGTTAGTGGGTTTTCCTGGAACAAAACTACAAGTAGAAACTTCTTTGTGAGTTAATATCTTAGCCATATATTCTGCTAATGTACAATCACCTTCCTCATCTATCCTTCTAAAGGGTTTCAGCTGAGGTAAGAGAAAAGGTCTCCCGTATATGACTTCAAAGCCTGTCAGCACTACCGATGTCCGTGTGACATACATATTTAGCACAACCAATAGGAGACAGTGCAACCAATCTTTCCTGTTTCCTGCATGGTCTTTGTCAACTTATTTTTCAAGCTCCCACTGTGTCCTTCAACCAGTCCGGCTGACTGAGGATGACAGGCACAGCGGTTTCCCAACTCAATTGACAATGTTTTAGGTAATAATAACATTACTTAGTTTACTATATATTTTCTGGAACCCC
The DNA here is from genome assembly GCF_039654945.1 of Dendrobates tinctorius. NCBI lineage: Eukaryota > Metazoa > Chordata > Amphibia > Anura > Dendrobatidae > Dendrobates > Dendrobates tinctorius. The sequence goes on from NW_027361846.1 coordinate 2,432,215, forward strand.
AAATCTGGGTATGACTTCCTTTAGAAGGGCCTTCAGTACCATTAATGCACCAGGGTGGACAGCTTCAATCCACCTGCTGAAAGCATCCATAATAACAAGGCCGGACTTTTTCCCTCACACTTGTTCAATAAAATCCATACAAATGTGTTGGAATAAGTATTCAGGGTGAGGACATTGTCCTCTCTCTGGTCTCAGGTTCCCTTAGGAATTATTTTTGCACAAGTAATGCAGATTAAACAAAAAATTTTAATAGTTAGTAAAGCCATACATCCTAAATACGTAAGATATGACCTCTACCCTCCCTCCTGTTGAGACCTAGCTTATGCCATGGCTCAATACTGTGACATATCTCAGGAGGTCACTGGGCAGTTTATACATATAGGTCATCTTTAAAGATAACCCCTTTTGTTACCAATTTGTTTTTTTAAATGCCGATAGCATGTCATCCACATATAAGAGCATCTGGCTCCTTCTGGTGACTCACACTGAGCTAGGTCAGCCGATTTTACCTGGAAACAATAGTAGGTGATTCACCGTTCCCTTGTGGGATTCCGGTGAATGTATACCTGCTCCCCTTATATGTGAATACAAACCAAACCTGGCTCTCTGGATGTACCAGGATGCTGAAGAAGACATTACTGACATCACTGTAAGGACCTTATGTTCCGGCCTCCAGTCATTCAGCAGAGTATGGGGGTCCGGCACTGTGGGGGCTCTTGGAATCACAGCCTCGCTTACAGATGGGGGCGCCCTCCCTACTGGAAACAAGGCTGTGCTACAAGGTGAGCTGGACAGGGTATAATCACCTCTTTCATCAATCCCACATCTGCAGGTCATGAGGACCACAAAGATTCTGGGTATGTGGTCAATTCTTCCTCTAATTCTGGGAAAGAATCAGCATTTCTCACTCGTTCCCCCGCCTCGCTGCAGGTGGACACTGGGTTTAGAAATGGCGTTCCACGTTAGTACTTGTGAACATGCCTGCAGTCTGGCATTGTAAAATGAGCCATCACCCAAATCCTCCCATCGTTACTTTCCTTACACCCCAACAAAATCACCAAGGAATTTCCATGTTCTACCTTTACATCTGGAGAGGGAGACATGTGGCACGGTGCCTCTAAAAAGCAAAAACAACAATTTAATTTGTTCTGACAGTTTACACCTGACGGCACAGTTCCCTTTATAATCCCAGTATATGTTGTGCAAAGAACAATCTAGAGCATGAAAATTCTCATATTTTACATCAGGACCCCTGAAATACCTGTAGTACAAGGAGCAGTGTAGTTCTTCTGGTGTATGTACATTTGTATATCTTTATCTATTGCTTCCTTGATGAAGGACTCGGTAATAAAGGATGGTCCTGCAGTTACAGTGGGGCAAAAAAGTATTTAGTCAGTCAGCAATAGTGCAAGTTCCACCACTTAAAAAGATGAGAGGCGTCTGTAATTTACATCATAGGTAGACCTCAACTATGGGAGACAAACTGAGAAAAAAAAATCCAGAAAATCACATTGTCTGTTTTTTTTTCATTTTATTTGCATATTATGGTGGAAAATAAGTATTTGGTCAGAAACAAGCAATCAAGATTTCTGGCTCTCACAGACCTGTAACTTCTTCTTTAAGAGTCTCCTCTTTCCTCCACTCATTACCTGTAGTAATGGCACCTGTTTAAACTTGTTATCAGTATAAAAAGACACCTGTGCACACCCTCAAACAGTCTGACTCCAAACTCCACTATGGTGAAGACCAAAGAGCTGTCAAAGGACACCAGAAACAAAATTGTAGCCCTGCACCAGGCTGGGAAGACTGAATCTGCAATAGCCAACCAGCTTGGAGTGAAGAAATCAACTGTGGGAGCAATAATTAGAAAATGGAAGACATACAAGACCACTGATAATCTCCCTCGATCTGGTGCTCCACGCAAAATCCCACCCCGTGGGGTCAGAATGATCACAAGAACGGTGAGCAAAAATCCCAGAACCACGCGGGGAGACCTAGTGAATGAACTGCAGAGAGCTGGGACCAATGTAACAAGGCCTACCATAAGTAACACACTACGCCACCATGGACTCAGATCCTGCAGTGCCAGACGTGTCCCACTGCTTAAGCCTGTACATGTCCGGGCCCGTCTGAAGTTTGCTAGAGAGCATTTGGATGATCCAGAGGAGTTTTGGGAGAATGTCCTATGGTCTGATGAAACCAAACTGGAACTGTTTGGTAGAAACACAACTTGTCGTGTTTGGAGGAAAAAGAATACTGAGTTGCATCCATCAAACACCATACCTACTGTAAAGCATGGTGGTGGAAACATCATGCTTTGGGGCTGTTTCTCTGCAAAGGGGCCAGGACGACTGATCCGGGTACATGAAAGAATGAATGGGGCCATGTATCGTGAGATTTTGAGTGCAAACCTCCTTCCATCAGCAAGGGCATTGCAGATGAAACGTGGCTGGGTCTTTCAACATGACAATGATCCAAAGCACACCGCCAGGGCAACGAAGGAGTGGCTTCGTAAGAAGCATTTCAAGGTCCTGGAGTGGCCTAGCCAGTCTCCAGATCTCAACCCTATAGAAAACCTTTGGAGGGAGTTGAAAGTCCGTGTTGCCAAGCGAAAAGCCAAAAACATCACTGCTCTAGAGGAGATCTGCATGGAGGAATGGGCCAACATACCAACAACAGTGTGTGGCAACCTTGTGAAGACTTACAGAAAACGTTTGACCTCTGTCATTGCCAACAAAGGATATATCACAAAGTATTGAGATGAAATTTTGTTTCTGACCAAATACTTATTTTCCACCATAATATGCAAATAAAATGAAAAAAAAACAGACAATGTGATTTTCTGGATTTTTTTTTCTCAGTTTGTCTCCCATAGTTGAGGTCTACCTATGATGTAAATTACAGACGCCTCTCATCTTTTTAAGTGGTGGAACTTGCACTATTGCTGACTGACTAAATACTTTTTTGCCCCACTGTATTAGATCTAGACTGTAATAGTATCTAGATTCCCCATACCCCTGGAGCACCATTGTCTCAGCCATGGATCTCACCTATAGTCCGGCAGCAGTAGGAATTATTCCCAGGCTCAGGGCTTGCATTATATCCCTCCACACAGCCGATAATATAATTTGTGTAATTGCACTTTTACCTGTGCTGAGGGCCCGGTGTCTCCATAGGCGTAGACAGTGGTTCTCAGTGTCTTACCACTTGCTCCTTTTACCATTATGCAGGCAGCAGACAGTCCAATAGTCGGTATCTCTTGTGGATGGACTAAGGTTCTAGTGGCTCCTGAATCAACAAGAAAAGTGACCTCATGGCTTCCCACAAGGACGGTTACTTCTGGAAATACAGTGTTTCATAAATGTATTTCTACTTTAGCCAAATTAAATATTTCCTCTCATTACACATTTCTTGTACCAAATTTTCACATTTTATGAAACTAAGTTTATCATCAAATACAACCCATCTGTCAAAAGACACATTCAGGGTCTCCTAGTGGCCCCTTCTTATGTCAAACCACAACCATATTCCACAACAATCCTCCTGCTCACAGCTTATCTCCCCACCTCAGGACTGTGTGCTCTGGGTGGTGCCTTCTCCTAGTTTGTCAAGACTAAAAAGACAATGTCAGCGATATACAATGTTTACTCTCTATTTGTTATAATCTATAAGAGTTAGGCCTATAAGTTCCCAATAAGGACACATTGCACATCTGATCTGAAGACTGTTCTCTCTGGGCACCTGATGAGAAAGGACCATATCCAGTCTCATTCCAGGGATACATGCTTGGTACAATCTTAATAACTTTCCAGCTTTCAGATGAAATGGTCAATAACACTCCTGCCTTACAATGAGGACAAGATCTTAAAATATATACAGTCATGGCCAAAAGTATTGACACCCCTGCAATTCTGTCAGATAATATTCAGTTTCTTCCTGAAAATGATTGCAAACACAAATTCTTTGGTATTATTATCTTCATTTAATTTGTCTTAAATGAAAAAACACAAAAGAGAATGACGCAAAAAGCAAAACATTGATCATTTCACACAAAACTTCAAAAATGGGCCGGACAAAAGTATTGGCACCCTCAGCCTAATACTTGGTTGCACAACCTTTAGCCAAAATAACTTTGACCAACCGCTTCCGGTAACCATCAATGAGTTTCTTACAATGCTCTGCTGGAATTTTAGACCATTCTTCTTTGGCAAACTGCTCCAGGTCCCTGATATTTGGAGGGTGCCTTCTCCAAACTGCCATTTTTAGATCTCTCCACAGGTGTTCTATGGGATTCAGGTCTGGACTCATTGCTGGCCACCTTAGAAGTCTCCAGTGCTTTCTCTCAAACCATTTTCTAGTGCTTTTTGAAGTGTGTTTTGGGTTATTGTCCTGCTGGAAGACCCATGACCTCCGAGGTAGACCCAGCTTTCTCACCCTGGGCCCTATATTATGCTGCAAAATTTGTTGGTAGTCTTCTGACTTCATAATGCCAAGCACACGGTCAAGCAGTCCAGTGCCAGAGGCAGCAAAGCAACCCCAAAACATCAGGGAACCTCCTTCATGTTTGACTGTAGGGACCGTGTACTTTTCTTTGAATGCCTCTTTTTTCTCCTGTAAACTCTATGTTGATGCTTTTGCCCTAAAAGCTCTACTTTTGTCTCATCTGACCAGAGAACATTCTTCCAAAATGTTTTAGGCTTTTTCAGGTAAGTTTTGGCAAACTCCAGCCTGGCTTTTTTATGTCTCGGGGTAAGAAGTGGGGTCTTCCTGGGTCTCCTACCATACAGTCCCTTTTCATTCAGATGCCGACGGATAGTACGGGTTGACACTGTTGTACCCTCGGACTGCAGGGCAGCTTGAACTTGTTTGGATGTTAGTCGAGGTTCTTATCCAACATCCGCACAATCTTGCATTGAAATCTCTTGTCAATTTTTCTTTTCCGTCCACATCTCGGGAGGTTAGCCACAGTGCCATGGGCTTTAAACTTCTTGATGACACTGCGCACGGTAGACACAGGAACATTCAGGTCTTTGGAGATGGACTTGTAGCCTTGAGATTGCTCATGCTTCCTCACAATTTGGTTTCTCAAGTCCTCAGACAGTTCTTTGGTCTTCTTTCTTTTCTCCATGCTCAATGTGGTACACACAATGACACAGGACAGAGGTTGAGTCAACTTTAATCCATGTCAACTGGCTGCAAGTGTGATTTAGTTATTGCCAACACCTGTTAGGTGCCACAGGTAAGTTATAGGTGCTGCTAATTACACAATTTAGAGAAGCATCACATGATTTTTCGAACAGTGCCAATACTTTTGTCCACCCTCTTTGTTATGTTTGGTGTGGAATTATATCCAATTTGGCTTTAGGACAATTCTTTTTGTGTTTTTTCATATAAGACAAATTAAATGAAGATAATAATACCAAAGAATTTGTGTTTGCAATCATTTTCAGGAAGAAACTGAGTATTATCTGACAGAATTGCAGGGGTGTCAATACTTTTGGCCATGACTGTATCTATGGGATAAAGTCCCATAATGATGTTACATAAAATTATTAAACACAAAAAGACAAACAAGATGAGGACTATACACAATATAAACCCTGGAGCACAATGGATTTCTACCCACTTATAAGAAGTTTGACAAATATCAGTGGAATTCATATATCAACAAGAAGATAAAAAACCAATAGCAACAATACAATTACTGCTACTAATATCCTGGCTGCACATCCAGTTGGAAGAATGTCTCAAGTGGGGTACCACAGGGCTCTGTCCTGGGCCCTGTATTGTTCAACATCTTTATCAACGATTTAGATGAAGGAATTGAGGGTAAACTGATTAAATTTGCTGATGACACAAAGCTAGGAGGGATAGCTAATACTAGAGAAGAGAGAGAGAGGATTCAAAAAGATATAAATAAACTGGAGAAGTGGGCAGCAACTAACAGAATGGTTTTTAACAGGGAGAAATGCAAAGAACTACATCTGGGCAATAAAAATGAAAAAAGCATATATAGAATGGGAGGAATAGGGCTAAGTGACAGCACATGTGAAAAAGACTTGGGTATACTAATAGATCACAGACTGAATATGAGTCAACAGTGTGATGCAGCAGCAAAAAAGGCAAATGCAATTCTAGGATGTATTAACAGAAGCATACAGTCTAGATCACGTGAAGTCATTATTTCCCTCTACTCCTCTTTGGTCAGACCTCATCTGGAATATTGTGTCCAGTTTTGGGCACCACATTTTAAAAAAGACATCAACAAACTGGAGCAAGTTCAGAAAAGAGCAACCAGAATGGTGACCGGTCTGCAAACCCTGTCTTATGAGGAAAGGTTGCAGGATTTGGGAATGTTTAGTTTGCAAAAGAGAAGACTGAGAGGAGACTTAATAGCTGTCTACAAATATATAAAGGGCTGTCACATTGTAGAAGGATCAACTTTATTCTCATTTGCACAAGGAAAGACTAGAAGCAATGGGATGAAACTGAATGGGAGGAGACACAGATTAGATATTAGAAAAAACTTTTTGACAGTTAGAGTGATCAATGAGTGGAACAAGCTGCCACGAGAAGTGGTGAGTTCTCCTTCAATGGAAGTCTTCAAACAGAGGCTGGACAGACATCTGACTGGGATGATTTAGCGAATCCTGCTTAAGCAGGGGGTTGGACCAGATGGCCCAGGAGGTCCCTTCCAACTCTACCATTCTATGATTCTATGATTCTATGATCCAGGATCTAAATAATCCTCACTGATTACAGTATGTCCTAGATATTTACCAGCTTGTATCTCTATATCTTGCCACCTCCGTCCAATGAAGGCCAGTAAGGGCCTAGTATGACAACACAGTGTGACAAACGTGAACGGTCCCAAGGGCTATGTTCACTGATATGACAGATACATATACTCACAACGTACAACAGCTTCCACAGTTAGGGACTGGACATACACACATACACAGAGACATAAGACAGGAGAGTAAAGTTCCCTCGTACTCATATTCCTGAAGTGCTGAGATAAAGTCCAATGACACCGCCTCTTTATATCCAGAGACGTTCCCGTTCTTAATATCAGGTATTCAGAGCACCACCGGCGCGGACTCTCCTCAGTGAAACGAGGAGGGTTCAGTCACTCTGTGTTATTAAAAGAAAAACATATAACATAACAACATAGAATATTCTCTATGGGAATCAGGTGTCGTGTACCTAGGTGATTTATACCACTATAATAACCTATGATTTGTCTCCAGTCCACACATGACTGTTGACCACGCCTACTGGACTCCCTCATTTACATTCACTCAAGATAACATTCAAGGAGTCTCATGTGTAACATAAAACATATATTTATGGCGTTTTAGTTCTATAATTTTAAAAGACAGACAAACAGCACACTTAACAGAAAACAACATTCAACAAAGTACAGAAGACAAAACAGAATACCGGCAAAAATTCATCTTATACCGGATTCCTTAACCCCTTAAGCCCCAAGGGTGGTTTGCACGTTAATGACCGGGCCATTTTTTACAATTCTGACCACTGTCCCTTTATGAGGTCATAACTCTGGAACGCTTCAACATATCTAGGCGATTCTGAGATTGTTTTCTCGTGACATATTGTACTTTATGTTAGTGGTAAAATTTCATTCATATAACTTGTGTTTAATTGTGAAAAAAATGGAAATATGGAAAAAATTTTGAAAATATTGCAATTTTCAAACTTTGAATTTTTATGCCCTTAAAATAGAGAAATATGTGACACAAAGTAATTACTAAATAACATTTCCCATATGTCTACTTTACATCAGCACAATTTTGGAAACAAAATTTTTTTTTATTAGGAAGTTATAAGTGTTAAAAGTTGACCAGCGATTTCTCATTTTTACAACAAAATTTACAAAATCATTTTTTTCGGGACCACCTCACATTCAAAGTCAGTTTGAGGGGTCTATATAGCAGAAAATACCCAAAAGTGACACCATTCTAAAAACTGCACCCCTCAAGCTACTCAAAACTACATTCAAGAAGATTATTAACCCTTCAGGTGTTTCACAGGAGCAGAAGCAACGTGGAAGGAAAAAATTAACATTTAACTTTTTAGTCACAAAAATGATATTTTAGCAACATTTTTTTTATTTTTCCAAGGGTAACAGGAGAAATTGGACCCCAAAAGTTGTTGTACAATTTGTCCTGAGTACGCTGATACCCCATATGTGGGGAGGAACCACTGTTTTAGCGCATGGCATGGCTCAGAAGGGAAGGAGTGTCGTTTGACTTTTTCAACCTAAAATTGGCTGAAATTGAGATCGGACGCCATGTTGGTTTGCAGAGCCTATGGTGTGCCTAAACAGTGGAAACCCCCCACAAGTGATCACATTTTGGAAACTATACCCCCTAAGGAACTCATCTAGATGTGTGGTGAGCACTTTGAACCCCCAAGGCCCTCACAGAAGTTTATAACGCCCAGGTGTAAAAATATAAAATCATATTTTTTCCACAAACATGATCATTTTGTCATGATCTCAGTGCGGGTTTGACTCGCACACGTGGGGTTAATGTTTGGAACCAGTGCTGATGACTGGCATTTCTGGGGTTAAAGGTTGTGATCCCGATGCAGGCTTACCTGCACACCTGGGGCTATGATTGTGGCCTCTCATTGGTTCTGGGGAGGCTTCTTATAGCCTCAGGACGCTCCCATCCCTGTCAGTTATACTTTCGCCCTTGGCATTGTGTGGTGACCCCTGAGTGTGTTTGTGCTGTGTTCTGGTTACTTGATTCTCTGTGTATGACTCGGCCTGTTCTCTGGATATCGCTTTGGATTCTGCCTGGTACCTCCTATGTCTGTTTGGTTTTGTTCTCTGCTTGGCCCTGATTATCCGTTCTGTCTCATCCCTGGTACTGTACTGTGATCCTGTGTATGACCTTTGGCTTTGTCTGACCTCCTGTCTGTTTATTCCTCCTGTACCTCGTTTGGCACTGCTTCTGTACTCAGGACACGCGCACTGGCTCTATGAGGAAGTGCAGTGCGGTGTCTCTGACATTATAACTGACCCTTTCAGTTTTTTGTTTTTTTTCTGAAGAAAAAAAAAAAAAAAAGTGTGTGTTATCCTCATGGATCCCATACAAGCCTTGGCTGATCAGGTCAAGCACCTGACCCAAATGTTCCATAAGCTCAATGTGGAACAACGCACGATGGCCCAGACCCAGCAACAGTTGGTGGTTACTGTGCAGGGGGCTGTCGATGCATGGGCTTCTAGTTCTGGGGGTAGGGATGTGTCATTAGCGTCCCCCAAATCTCCAGTCAAATTACCAGACCTTTTCTCAGGGGATAAAAAGGAGTTCAGGTCTTTCAGAGAAGGATGCAAGCTTTTTTTTCTCTAAGGCCCCGCTCCTCCGGGGATGAGTTCCAGAGGGTGGGGGTCATTATTTCCCTACTTCGGGGGGCTCCGCAAGCATGGGCTTTCTCTCTGTCTTCCTCTGCTCCTGAACGTATGTCAGTGAACGCATTCTTTGAGGCCCTCGGGCACATTTATGATGAACCTGACCGAGTGCGATTGGCAGAGGACATGGTGATGAGTGTCTGTCAGGGGAAACACACAGCTGAGTGGTTTTGTTCTGAGTTCCGCCGCTGGGCGGCAGAGGTCTCTTGGAGCGACGCCGCACTCCGAGGACTCTTTCGCAGAGGCTTGTCCGAGCGGCTGCAGGATGCCTTGGCGTTACATCCCCCACCTAACTCTCTCGAGGACGCCATGACCCAGGCCGTCCGGATGGACCGCAGGCTGCGGGCCAGAGGGGTGATGCAGGTGGATACTCCATTATTCCCCAGTGGAAAAGAGACTGCCCCTGAGCCCATGGATGTAGGCGCCCTCTCCCTGAAGGATACGGAGAGGAAACGCCGGAAGGACAAGCAGTTATGCTTTTACTGCGGTAAAACGGGACATTGGAAAAGGGAGTGCCCGAATTGCCCGTCTTCAAACCCGGTCGGCGGGAAACGACTAGGTCTGGGTAGTCAACGGGGAAGCTGCTCAGACCCTCAGGTACAATTTTCCTCGTTTTCTAAAGTAGTACTGCCTGTGGAACTGTTTGTGGATGGTAGTTCTTTTTCCTCTACAGCCTTTGTGGACTGCGGGTCATCGATTAATCTCATTGACTCCCAATTGGTCACACACTGCAAGATAGGGACAGTTAGGCTCAAGGTTCCGATCAAGGTGATGGCCATTGACTCATCTCCCCTCACTAAGGAGGGAATTCGCTTTATGTCTGATGTGTTTTCGCTCAGAGTGAGCACTACTCATGTGGAAAACATAAGTTGTTTTGTGCTGGACAATCTACCTGCAGGGTTGGTGTTGGGCATGCTCTGGTTACAACACCATAACCCAGTTATTAACTGGAAAACGGGGGAGATTGTACAATGGGGGTTTAATGATTTTGAGTTATATGATAAAGCCGCACTGCTGGTTGAACCTGTTAAATCTGTGTCTGTATCATCTGTCGAGCTGGAAGGTATTCCGGAATGCCTGAAGGACTTCGAAGATGTATTCTCCGAAAGCGAGGCCGAGATGTTACCGCCACATAGACCCTTTGACTGCGCTATTGAGCTGGTCCCGGGGGCTAAATTACCCAAAGCCCGTCTGTTTAATTTGTCCGGTCCTGAGCGCTTGGCTATGAAGGAGTACATTGCTGAAAGTCTGCGCAAAGGACACATACGTCCTTCAGTCTCACCTGTGGCGGCAGGTTTCTTTTTTGTAAAGAAAAAAGATGGCGGGTTACGTCCCTGTCTCGACTTCCGTGAGCTTAATCAAATTACTGTACGGAATACGTACCCCCTTCCGTTGATTCCCGATTTATGTAACCAACTATCAGGGGCAAAGTGGTTTTCTAAACTGGACCTTCGGGGGGCATATAATTTGATAAGGGTCCGAGAGGGGGATGAATGGAAAACCGCGTTCCTCACGACCGAGGGACTATTTGAAAATTTAAAGGATGGAATCTCCAGTGCTGGACTTCAGTTAAAAATACATCATTTATTGTAAATTCTTAAAATCGAACAGAAAAAGTGTGGATAAGGACATACAGGCAGATGGGGTCTCTGGTGGTCTCCAACCAACGCGTTTCGACCTAGAGGGTCTTACTCATGGTTCACACTAGACCAATACTGACGACTACAAATAGTACAAAAACTAGTAAATCACAGGTGTTGGACAAAAGAATTAATGAAAATAGGGAGTATCCCTACCAGTTAACTCTTGCAAACACTCAGCCTAATGTGGAGCTGAAACAAAAACTAGTCGGAAAAACAGGGAAAAAAAAAAAAAAAAAAAAAAAAACCTAATAAAAAGATATCATAAGAATATAATAACAATCACAAAAATTATCAGAATAACCAGAATTGAATAGGACTAAGTAGAATGTAAATATACAGAAGAAAATATCAATCTAATTGCAATATTAAATCAAGTCGTTTGTTCAGACCTAATGGTACTCTTGTATTTAATTTAAAAATCCAAAAGGATTCACGATTTAATAATTTTCTCCTGAAATCACCTCCCCTAGTAGATCTATAGACTTTCTCTGTTGCTATAATTTTGAGACTATCAGTTTTACCTCCATGAACAGTTTTACAATGATAAGAAACTGCTGAAATATTATAATTACTACTAGTAGCTTCTGACAAGTGTTTCCTAATTCTCTTTTTAAGAGGTGCTATTGTGCAGCCTACATATTGTAGGTTACAAAAAACGCATTCAATAACATATATGACTCCTTCTGAATTACAATTTATGTGAGACTGAATAGGGTATGATATGCCAGTAACACTAGAAGTGAATCTGCTGGTTTTAACCACATAGTTGCAGACTTTACAGGGATGATGTCCACATTTGGAAAAGCCTTTATATGACAACCAAGTATTATTTTTAGTTCTCCTATTGCTGATAAAAAGACTGGGGGATAAGATATCGCTCAAAGCAGGAGCTTTCCTGGCTATGTATCGTATCTGGGTATTGTCCAGAATTTGACCAAGTTTATTATCATTGTGTAAAATAGGTAAATATTTTTTGACAATGTCCTTTATCTTATTGAATTGTGGACTGTACATGGTAGAAAAACTAACTATAGGACGGTCATAATTATTACAGGGGCCCGTGTGCGATTCTTTTTCTTGCAGTAACTCCAGTGTGTACAAGGCTCAAAGGAGATTCATTCAGCAGGGTGTGTCTATGGATCCTGCTGACAATATTATCAGCTTTCCTTAGCATCCAATTAGCATATCCTCTGTCCTTAAGTCTAGAGAGGGTTTTGTTTGATTCTTTAGCAAATGTTATAGGTGAACTACAATTTCTTTTTAACCTAATTAATTCTCCCACTGGAATGTTTTTAACCACGTGCTTGGGGTGACAAGAATAAGCTTGTAAAATTGAATTTGTATCTGTGGGTTTTCTGAAAGGAAAAACGCAGACCTTTTGGCTGTCAGGATTCACAGACAAAGTCACATCCAGATAACTGATAGAAAAATCCGACACTGTAAATGTAAATGAAAGATTAAAATCATTCATATTAATATAGCTAATGAAATCACTAATCCCTGAGATGTCTCCCTTCCAAATCAAAATCAGGTCATCTATAAAGCGGCCATATAGTTGTATATTTTGTGAAAAGGGATTATTGTTACATAAGATATATTTCTCTTCCCAAACAGCTACTGTAATATTAGCTAAAGCTGGGGAACATTTGCCCCCCATACTTACTCCTTGTTTTTGTAAGAAAAAAATTCCATCAAATGAAAAATAATTATGTGAGAGAAGAAAAGAGACTGCATCCACAATGAAGGATTGAATTTCTATCACATATGTGCTATATTTGTCCAAAAAGAATGTGAGACTAGAGATAATCACATTATGTGGTATGGACGGGTATAGACCCACCACATCACAAGTAATCCATGAATATTCTGGTGACCAATGATAATCATCCAAGGCAGAGATTAACATTTTGGTGTCTCTGATATATCCTGGAAGATCAATGACCAAAGGTTGTAGGTAATGATCAACCCACTCTGCCAATTTCTCTGAAAAAGACCCTATCCCCGAAATTATAGTTCTAAAGGGGGGGGGGAACAAATCCTTGTGGATTTTAGGAAACGCATGATAAATGGGAACCACAGGGTTCTTGATATTAACATAATCATAAATTTTCTGTGTTATGGCCCCTGTGACTAAACCATCGTTTAATAATTTTGACAAATCACACTGAAATTTAGACGTGGGATCACTAGAAATCTTGGAATAGGTAGCAGAATCATTCAAAATGCGCAGATTTTCTGAATAATACAGACCAGCATTAAGCACGACTACTCCACCCCCATTATCTGCCTGTCTCACCAGAATGTCAGCATTATCTTTTAACTCTTTCATAGCTGCTCTCTCTTGTGCTGTTAAATTGTCATATGTCATTTCTGTTATTTTATCAAGCTCCACTAAATCTTTCTCTATTAGTTCTTGGAATATATCTAGAATAGCAGGTCTGGACTGAACTGGATAAAACCCTGGATTGGGCATTTTAAAGAGACCATTTAAAGTCCTATTTTTTGGTAAGGAATGTGATTGTAAGTCTCTAAGAGTGGAATAGCCTATAAGATCTTTAAAAGAAAAATTTCCATAGGGAAAAATTAACTCAGGAATATTTGTAGATCCAGACAGTGACAAGGTCTCTGAAGAGGTGGACTGGTAGTCAAAATGACATTTCAAAGTTAAATTTCTGGCAAACTTATTCACATCTAGAAGAGTCTGATAAATATCAAATTTGTTGACTGGACTAAATCCCAAGCCTTTGCTCAAGAGAGTCATATGAGCTTCTGATAGGATATAGCTTGAAAGATTTATTACAGGGCATGTTGATATCTCCTCCGGTTTCTGAAGTGGTAGTTTCTTTTTATGTTTCCTCCCCGCTCTTCTCCGTCGTTTTTTGATCTCCTTACGATAATTCCATCACTACGGATATCCTCAGAATGATTAGTGTTGAAGGAAGCATCTAAGAACTCTTCTGACGTATTCAGATTAGAACTGGAAGACACTGTTGAATCATGAGACCTGGTGAAGCTGACCCTGCGATCTCTATGTTGCTTCAGTCAACACCCCTGATCAAGGTGACTCCGTGCGCAGGAGGATTATGGATCGCAACCGAGACTGGTGAGCTGACCTCCCTTCATTTTCCCTATCCTTCTATAATTATATTTGAAAATTTAGTCATGCCGTTTGGTCTTACCAACGCCCCTGCCATATTTCAGAATTTCATCAACGTGGTATTCTCAGATCTCATTGGTCGTTTTGTCGTTATCTACTTAGATGATATTTTGATATGTTCCCCCGACAAGTATTCTCATTTTGAACATGTACGAACTGTGCTCCAAAGACTGAGAGAAAATCATCTGTATGCCAAATTGGAAAAATGTGTATTCTGTGTACAAGAGTTGCCCTTTTTGGGGTTAATTGTATCCGGTGAGGGTTTTCGCATGGACCCCAAGAAGGTGCAGGCCATTGCGGATTGGGTGCAACCCCGAGATCTTAAGGGTCTTCAGCGCTTCTTGGGGTTTGCCAATTATTGCCGCAAATTTATCCGGGGGTTTTCGCAAGTGGTCAAACCTATCACGGATCTAACATGCAAAGGTGCGGATGTGAGAAATTGGTCCTCGCTCGCAAAAGCGGCCTTTGTGACGCTGAAAAAATGTTTTATGTCTGCTCCTGTGTTAGTACAGCCAGATCCGTCCAAACCATTTGTCGTGGAAGTGGATGCCTCTGAGGTGGGGGTAGGGGCGGTGTTGTCCCAAGGGCCTGCCACTCTAACCAACCTCAGGCCATGTGCTTTCTTTTCCAAGAAGTTCTCTGCTGCGGAAAGAAATTACGACGTAGGCAATAGAGAGCTTCTTGCGGTCAAATTGGCGTTTGAAGAATGGAGGCACTTTTTGGAGGGGGGCCAGTCATCCGGTTATGGTGATCACGGATCACAAAAATTTGTCGTACATTGAGTCTGCTAAAAGACTAACGCCCAGACAAGCCCGTTGGTCACTTTTTTTTTCCCGTTTTCAGTTTACAATTACATTTCGTCCAGGGTCTAAGAATGTCAAGGCTGACGCCTTATCGCTCAGTTTTCAGCCGGTGTCTCCCCCTGAGCCACCGTCCTCCATTCTTCACCCAGGGGTTGTGATAGCAGAGGTCTCGTCTGAATTGGTACGGGAGATTAAGGGGGCCCAGTCGTGGGCCCCGGCGGCCAAGCCGGAGGGGAAGTTGTTTGTCCCAGAGCAACTTCGCCTGAAACTCTTGCAGGAGTTCCATGAATCCAAGCTGAGTGCTCACCCTGGTATTTCAGCCACACGTCTGGCGGTGGCTAGGATCTTTTGGTGGCCTACCCTTGGTTCGGACATAAAAAAATTCATTGCTGGTTGTGGGGTCTGCGCTCATTCTAAAAGCTCTCATAGCCGGTCGGCAGGGGAGCTGATACCCTTGGCAGTGCCCGAAAGGCCATGGACTCACTTATCCATGGATTTTGTTACCAATCTCCCTCCATCTAAGGGTAATACAGTGGTATGGGTAGTGGTGGACAGGTTTTCTAAGCAGGCTCATTTCGTACCCCTGTCCGCACTACCATCAGCTGAGACGTTGTCCAGGTTGTTTGTGCAGCATGTGATCCGGTTGCATGGGGTACCCCTGAATGTGGTGTCTGATCATGGTGTGCAGTTTGTGGCTAAGTTTTGGTGTGCTTTCTGCAAAAAATTAGGTATGTCTCTGTCCTTTTCGTCTGCATACCATCCTGAGAGCAATGGGCAGACGGAGCGCACTAACCAGTCCCTGGAACAGATCCTCAGGTGTCTAACCTCTGCTAGACAGAATGACTGGTGCGATGCACTGCCGTTAGCTGAATTTGCCTTCAATAGTCGGGTGAGTCAATCCACTGGTAGGTCCCCTTTCTTGATTAACTATGGGTTCAGTCCTCATTTCGGTGAGTTTTCTCGTCTGGATTCGGGGTGCCCCGGGGCTGAGGACTCTGTTCAGCGGTTAAAAAATACATGGGCAGAAGTCCAGCGGCGTATATCTAGGTCTCAAGGCAGGTATAAGTATTTCACGGACAGGAAACGAACACCTGGTCCAATGTTTCGGGTGGGAGAGAAAGTTTGGCTCTCCACGCGAAACATTAAGTTAAAGATTCTGTCAGCCAAGTTAGGACCCAAATTCATTGGCCCGTACAAGATTGTGGAAAAAATCAATCCAGTGGCGTATAGGCTGTGCCTTCCACCCTCTTTCAAGATCCCTAACGTCTTCCACAAATCTCTACTGAAACCTTTTGAAGCAGTCCGGGGAGACTCCGAGTCTGCTGCTTCTCCTGTTTTGGTCGAGGGGCAGGTGGAGTACGAGGTTGGTCATATCGTAGATTCCAGGTTGGTACGGCGGTCGGTACAGTACCTGGTTCATTGGAAGGGGTATGGACCGGAGGACAGGTCCTGGGTACCGGCCCGGTTGATGCATGCTGATCGCCTGGTACGGGCTTTCCATGCTAAGTACCCTGGCAAGCCTGGGGGTCCAGAGGCCCCCCGTTGAGAGGGGGGTACTGTCATGATCTCAGTGCGGGTTTGACTCGCACACGTGGGGTTAATGTTTGGAACCAGTGCAGATGACTGGCATTTCTGGGGTTAAAGGTTGTGATCCCGATGCAGGCTTACCTGCACACCTGGGGCTATGATTGTGGCCTCTCCCTGGTTCTGGGGGAGGCTTCTTATAGCCTCAGGACGCTCCCATCCTTGTCAGTTATACTCTTGCCCTTGGCATTGTGTGGTGACCCCTGAGTGTGTTAGTGCTGTGTTCTGGTTGCTTGATTCTTGTGTATGACTCGGTCTGTTCTCTGGATATCGCTTTGGATTCTGCCTGGTACCTCCTATGTCTGTTTGGTTTTGTTCTCTGCTTGGCCCTGATTATCCGCTCTGTCTCCTCCCTGGTACTGTACTGTGATCCTGTGTATGACCTTTGGCTTTGTCTGACCTCCTGTCTGTTTATTCCTCCTGTACCTCGTTTAGCACTGCTTCTGTACTCAGGACACGCGCACTGGCTCTATGAGCAAGTGTAGTGCGGTGTCTCTGACACATTTAGTCCCCAATTTGTTATTTTCCCAAGGGTATCAGGAGAAATTGGACCCCAAAAGTTGTTGTCCAATTTGTCCTGAGTGTGCTAATACCCCATATGTGGAGGAGAAACACTGTTTGGGCACGCAGCAGGGCTCGGAAGGGAAAGAGCGCCGTTTGATATTTTCAACCTAAAATTGGCTGAAATTGAAATCGGACGTCATGTTCCGTTTGGAGAGCCCATGATACGCCTAAACAGTGGAAACCCCCACAAGTGACCCCATTTTGGAAACTAGACCCCCTAAGGAACTCATCTAGATGTGTGGTGAGCACTTTGAACCCCCAAGAGCTTCACAGAAGTTTATAACGCCCGGGCATAAAAATAAAAAATCATATTTTTTCCACAAACATGATCGTTTAGTCCCCAATTTGTTATTTTCCCAAGGGTATCAGGAGAAATTGGACCCCAAAAGTTGTTGTCCAATTTGTCCTGAGTGCGCTAATACCCCATATGTGGGGGTAAATCACTGTTTGGGCACACGGCAGGGCTCGAAAGGGAAGTAATGACGTTTTGGAATGCAGACTTTGATGGAATGGTCTGCGGGCGTCATGTTCCGTTTGCAGAGCCCCTGATGTACCTAAACAGTGGAAACCCCCCACAAGTGACCCCATTTTAGAAAATAGACCCCCTAAGGAACTTATCTAGATGTGTGGTGAGCACTTTGAACCCCCAAGTGTTTCGCTAAAGTTTATAATGCCCGGGAGTGAAAATATAAAATCCTGTTTTGTTTCCACATAAATTATTTTTAGTCCCCAATTTTTAATTTTCCCAAGAGTAACAGGAGAAATTGGACCCCCAAATACGTTGTCCAATTTGACCTGAGTACGCTGGTACCCCACATGTGGGAAAAAACTGTTTAGGCACATGTCGGGGCTCGAAAGGGAAGTAGTGACGTTTTGGAATGCAGAATTTGATGGGTCTGCTGGCGTCATGTTCCGTTTGCAGAGCCCCTGCTGTGCCTAAACAGGAAAAAAACCCACATGAGACATCATTTTGTATACTGGACCCCCAAAGAGCAAATCTAGATGTGCCCCAACTACACTAATGTAAATTAGTAGTGCATGGAGATGTGGTACAATTTGAAGCAATCCTTCATACACAGGCCAGGTTTTTCGGGGCAGGTGCCGCACTGGTAAATGGTGTCCTTGCGTATTCCCTTTTTGTAACACACTCGGCACCTTTTTTGAGGCTTACCTTTTCTACCAGATGGCGGGACCACCCCCGGAAAATGCTGACCTGGTACGATACGAGCACCTTCAGTTCCGGAAGTACTGGGACCCGCTCCTTCCTGAGCACCAAACATCAGGGCCTTAACCACTACCTCCTGGAAATGAAGGTACGACGTATCGGTGGGGTGTGCACATTGTGACAGCAGGAATGCGTTGAGCATTGCCATTTGTACGATGTGCACGGCCAGCTTTTTGTACCACACCCTTGCCTTTATGAGAGCATTGTACGGTTGGAGGTATTGATCGGAGAGATCAACGCCCCCCATGTTTTTGTTGTACCCCACTACACAGGTCGGTTTTCTGACCTGTGTGGAGGTACCCCGTACAGTGCAGAGGGTGCTGCCATCACCGTGTATGGTGGTCAAGAGATGGACATCCCTCTTGTCCTTGTACTTGACCACCAGCAGGTGGTCGCTACATTGGGCTCTGCTCTCACCTTTTCTGAGCATCTGCCCAAGTAGCGTCTTCGGAAGGCCTTTCTGATTTTTGCAGACAGTACCGCAGGCTGCGGTACCTCGCGCAGAGAGGGATTTGTAGAGTGGGATGCTGGTATAAAAGTTATCAGTGTAGAGGTGATAACCTTTATCCAGCAGTGGGTGAATCAAATCCCACACAATTTTCCCACTCACTCCCAGGACAGGGGGACACTCAGGGGGTTCAATCCTGGTGTCCTTTCCTTCGTAGACTCTAAACCTGTGAGTGTACCCTGAGGTACTCTCACAAAGTTTGTAGAGTTTGATTCCGTACCTGGCCCTCTTACTGGGCAGGTATTGACGGAATCCGAGCCTTCCCTTGAAATGGACCAAGGACTCATCCACGCTGATGTTCCTTTGAGGCACGTACACTTCAGCAAACTTTTTGTTGAAGTGTTCGATGACCGGCCGAACTTTGAACAGACGGTCAAAGTTGGGGTCATCTCGTGCGGGACACAGTGCATTATTGGTATAATGCAGAAACTTGTGGATGGCCTCAAAACGCGTCCGGACCATGACCATTCGGAACACTAGAGTGTTGTATAAAATATCAACACTCCAATATTGCCGAATTTCTGGCTTCTTCAGTATCCCCATGTGGAGGACCAGGCCCCAAAACTGCCTCATTTCAACTGCGTCCACAGAAGACCAGTTGGAATATGTTGAAATCGGGTTTTCCGCCAAAAATTGACGAGCGTACAAATTAGTTTGCTCCACCATGAGGTTAACAAAATCCTCAGAGAAAAAGACTTTGAAAAAGTCTATTTCTGTGAGGCCGGTGGTGTCAAACTTGATTCCTGATTCTGCCACAAAATCAGTAATCAGTGGCTCGTAATTTTCGGGGGGCGAAGTCCATACAGGGTCTACTGAATCAGCTTCGGGCATGGTGGGCGCTGCCTCATCTTCTGTCCTGGAGCGTCTACGTGGTGGTTCTGCAGGACCCGAGGAGGAAGATGAGGAGGGGGAAGAGGATGAAGAATCTGAAAAATAAAGAAAACTTGCATCGTCATCCTCGCTATCAATGTCGGAGGCAAGGTAAGAATATGCCTCCTCCATTGAATAGCGCTGTTGGGACGAACGCGATGGGCGGGACATTTTTTGTGAAAGTGGTGCTTGGGTGTACTTTATTTACAACTATGTGTAGATGTGGGGGAGCTAGTGATTGGTGCACACTATCCTGTAAAGAAAAAGCTAAAAGAAAAAAGGAAATGGGGAGAAAAATACCTGTGAAAAGAAAAGTCTAAAACAGCAGGCCCTAGCTCTGATAAGTGAACGGTGTCACTCATCAAAGTTCAGTGGCGGCTGCTGGGTGTGCATACAGGTGTGGTGCAAGGGGGGGTGAAAAAAAGGAAATCAGCAGGCACAAGCTCTGATAAGTGAACTATGTCACTTATCACAGTTTGGCGGCTGTGCGATGCGAATAAGGAGTTGGCGCTAAGGGGGCTGCTAAATGTGTGCACAGAGGCGGCGCAAAGGGGGATGGAGGGGGTAAAAAGTGGGGGAAGGGGGGATAAAGAGAAATCGGACAGGGATCAGGGATTAGCACTTACACTTGTAGTTAGGTGGCGCAAAGAGGGGGTGAAAAAAAAGGAAATCAGCAGGCACAAGCTATGATAAGTGAACTATGTCACTTATCACAGTTTGGCGGCTGTGGGATGCGAATACGGAGTGGCGCAAAGGGGGCTGCTAAATGTGGGCACAGAGGCGACGCAAAGGGGGATTGAGGAGGTAAAAAGAGGGGGATGGGGGAAGGGTGGGGATGAAGAGAGATCGGACAGGGATTAGCACTTACGCTTGTAGTCAGGTGGCGCAAAGAGGGGGTGAAAAAAAAAAGGAAATCAGCAAGCACAAGCTATGATAAGTGAACTATGTCACTTATCACAGTTTGGCGGCTGTGGGATGCGAATACGGAGTGGCGCAAAGGGGGCTGCTAAATGTGGGCACAGAGGCGACGCAAAGGGGGATTGAGGGGGTAAAAAGAGGGGGAAGGGGGAAGGGTGGGGATGAAGAGAGATCAGACAGGGATTAGCACTTACGCTTGTAGTCAGGTGGCGCAAAGAGGGGGTGAAAAAAAAAGGAAATCAGCAAGCACAAGCTATGATAAGTGAACTATGTCAACTTATCAAAGTTTGGCGGCTGTAGGATGCGAATACGGAGCTGGCGCAACGGGGGCTTAGAGACAAAAAGCAAGCACGAGTGTTGATTGGTGAACTACGTCACCAATCAACGCTCGGTGGCTGCTAAATGTGCGCACGGAGGTGGCGCAAAGGGGGGGTGGAGGGGGGTAAAAAGAGGGGGTAGGGGAAGGGGGATTGGGGGGATGAAGCTAGATTGGGGGGATGAAGCTAGATTGGGGGTGAAGCTAGATTGGGCAGGGATCGGGGATCAGGCAATACTTACAGTTGTAGGGTTTTCTTTCTTCTTTCTTTAGCAGGTATTGTGATGCTACAAGCTGCTGTGGCACCACAATACCCAGCACACCAGGAGATCCAGACGTATGACCGCTCTCTAGGGAATCCTCAGCTAGTGTGAGGACCCCCTGCAGAGCTGTCATACAGGTCACAGGCAGGTCAGGGGCAGGTCACAGAGCGGTCACTTCGCTGCTGTGACCTGCCATTGGTGGGATCGAATGATAACATCGATCCACCAATCCCTGCACTGCCTGGTGACCATGGCAACCACCTAGGATCGGAGCTCACAGCTCCGATTCAAAGGCAGGTCATGCCCAGGTCATCAGGAGGGCACAGAGCGGTCACAGAGTGACAGCTGCTGTGCCCTGTGGTTGGCCTGTATCAGGTCCCTGCCTAGGATCGGTGCTAACACAGCACCGATCCGGACCGATACTGGCAGGGCAGAGGGGC
Organism: Dendrobates tinctorius; assembly: GCF_039654945.1. Classification (NCBI taxonomy): domain Eukaryota; kingdom Metazoa; phylum Chordata; class Amphibia; order Anura; family Dendrobatidae; genus Dendrobates; species Dendrobates tinctorius. The sequence goes on from NW_027361846.1 coordinate 2,453,945, forward strand.
GCTATAGCGCCCCTCTGCCCTGCGATTGGCGTGATCGATGCGATCGGCGATAGCGCCAATCCGGGGGGGTTTGCCGGTGCCTGGCGTTGCCAGGCATCGGATCCAGGATCGAGTACATCGGTACTCGATCCCAGCCTAGCACATCATTCATACTGGATTAACAAGGTTACCGAATATAATGAAAATTATTAAATGTTCTTACCTGTATTCAGATACAGACGATTCCCAGAGATCCTTAAACTATACGAAATCCGTCACTTTCCCTCAGACTGGGATAACTGATAATGCCCCTGGTGACGCCTAATGTCAAGGCGGAGGACTTACTTAAGGAGTCCCAGACTCCCCCGTGGACGGATTACAGTACTCACCGGTGAGGGAAAGGTGTTGGATTCCCGGCCAACGCACCAAAATGTCAAGGATTTTTGTCTTCCAATTAGAAATCATCCACACCTGAATAAGTAAGATGCTTCTTTATTGGACATGCCGGCATGGAGAGAGAATGACGACCACACAAGATGTGAGAAGTCCTCTGTCTAACTCAATACATATTCTTAAGAGTTTAAATAGAAGAGCCGACAGAGTGTTGTAACATATTGCGTTTGCAGAAATGGCACATACAATTTGCTTAGCTGTTAGCTATCCTTATCTACGCTACCAGAGAAGTCACGCAAGACAAGGAAAACCAGCTAACGTTCACAAAAAGTAACACCCAAAGGTAACACCCATATGTTCACAATACGTAAGCTAAAAAGAGTTTCAAAGTCTAGGCAAATTAAATGGCTTATGCAATCATGTATATACTGTGTATATATATCTACTCACACACATACACATATGTATATAGATATATATATACACGCACATAAAAGGACTTTATTACAATTCTTATAACAGTAAATTACCGGCACGAGAGAATCCTGACAGCGATCAGTGAGCACTGTGAGAATTCAGAAGTCTGAAGTCACATAGAATGACAGCAGACTCCGTACAAACCTGGACAACCCCTGTAATGTTCCTAACAAATAAAAACATGAGAATTAGTCAGTATCACAAATAACATTTACATCCAGGTACCTTATAGATGACGTCATCTCTGGAGTCGTTCTCCTTTCCTTCTTCTTGTCCAGACCCCATGATGAGTTTTCTCACCCACATCTCGTCTCTGCAGACGTCCATCTTCTCCGGTCTTCTGCAGCAAATCTCCACACAATGCCCTTAAAGATAGAAGTGTCATTATAATGCTCCCAAATAAAAATATCTGCAGTACACTGAGCCCCTGAATATAGAATCGACCCTCACTATAATGTCTGCACAAAATATGACCCCAGCACTGTCCCTCTTATGGTACATGCTCTTTACACTGCCCTCTCCTTTCCATTCTGGCCCCCTCTACACACTGTCGTCTCATATGGTGTCCCCCCTATAGGGCCCAGTACTCTCTCATCACACTCCCCCGCCCCTCTTTTGGCTGTTCCCTTACACTGTGTCCCCCCATGCTACGCCCCCACTACTCCGTTTCTATTTTGTGCCCACTCAATTTTCTCCTCCACACTGTCCTCCTCACACTACTCCCCTTCCTCCTCATACTGTCTCCTCTAACATCCCCCTGTTCACCATACTGTCTCCTCATGTATTTACCCCCTCACTCTCTATACTGTCTGCTCACACATACCCCTCACTCCCCATACTGTGTCTGTACACATCCCATCACCCTCACTCCCCATACTGTGTCTGCACACATCCCATCACCATCACTCCCCATACTGTGTCTGCACACATCCCAACACTATCACTCCCCATACTGTGTCTGCACACATCCCATCACCCTCACTCCCCATACTGTGTCCACATACATTTTTCACATCACTACTCATACTGTGTCTGCATGTATTCCTCGTTCACTCCCCATACTGTGTCTGCACACATCCCATCACCCTCACTCAACATACTGTGTCTGCACACATCCCATCACCCTCACTCCCCTACTGTGTCTGCACACATCCCATCACCATCACTCCCCATACTGTGTCTGCACACATCCCATCACCCTCACTCCCCATGCTGTGTCTGCACACATCCCATCACCCTCACTCCCCATACTGCGTCTGCACACATCCCATCACCATCACTCCCCATACTGTGTCTGCACACATCCCATCACCATCACTCCCCATACTGTGTCTGCACACATCCCATCACCCTCACTCCCCATACTGTGTCTGCACACATACCCTCACTCTACATACTGTGTCTGCACACATCCCATCACCCTCACTCCCCATACTGTGTCTGCACACATCCCATCACCCTCACTCCCCATACTGTGTCTACATACATTTTTCACATCGCTACTCATACTGTCTGCATGCATTCCTCGTTCACTCCCCATACTGTGTCTGCACACAACCCATCACCCTCACTCCCATACTGTGTCTGCACACATCCCATCACCCTCACTCCCCATACTGTGTCTGCACACATCCCATCACCATCACTCCCCATACTGGGTCTGCACACATCCCAACACCCTCACTCCCCATACTGTGTCTGCACACATCCCATCACCCTCACTCCCCATACTGTGTCTGCACACATCCCATCACCCTCACTCCCCATACTGTGTCTGCACACATCCCATCACCCTCACTCCCCATACTGTGTCTGCACACATCCCATCACCCTCACTCCCCATACTGTGTCCACATACATTTTTCACATCACTACTCATACTGTGTCTGCATGCATTCCTCGTTCACTCCCCATACTGTGTCTGCACACATCCCATCACCCTCACTCCCCATACTGTGTCTGCACACATCCCATCACCCTCACTCCCATACTGTGTCTGCACACATCCCATCACCATCACTCCCCATACTGTGTCTGCACACATCCCATCACCCTCACTCCCCATACTGTCTGCACACATCCCATCACCCTCACTCCCCATACTGCGTCTGCACACATCCCATCACCATCACTCCCCATACTGTGTCTGCACACATCCCATCACCCTCACTCCCCATACTGTGTCTGCACACATCCCATCACCCTCACTCCCCATACTGTGTCTGCACACATCCCATCACCCTCACTCCCCATACTGTGTCTGCACACATCCCATCACCCTCACTCCCCATACTGTGTCTGCACACATCCCATCACCATCACTCCCAATACTGTGTCTGCACACATCCCATCACCCTCACTCCCCATACTGTGTCCACATACATTTTTCACATTGCTACTCATACTGTCTGCATGCATTCCTTGTTCACTCCCCATACTGTGTCTGCACACATCCCATCACCCTCACTCCCCATACTGTGTCTGCACACATCCCATCACCCTCACTCCCCATACTGTGTCTGCACACATCCCATCACCCTCACTCCCCATACTGTGTCTACACACATCCCATCACCCTCACTCCCCATACTGTGTCTGCACACATCCCATCACCATCACTCCCCATACTGTGTCTGCACACATCCCATCACCCTCACTCCCCATACTGTGTCTACATACATTTTTCACATCGCTACTCATACTGTCTGCATGCATTCCTCGTTCACTCCCCATACTGTGTCTGCACACATCCCATCACCCTCACTCCCATACTGTGTCTGCACACATCCCATCACCCTCACTCCCCATACTGTGTCTGCACACATCCCATCACCCTCACTCCCCATACTGTGTCTGCACACATCCCATCACCCTCACTCCCCATGCTGTGTCTGCACACATCCCATCACCCTCACTCCCCATACTGCGTCTGCACACATCCCATCACCCTCACTCCCCATACTGCATCTGCACACATCCCATCACCATCACTCCCCATACTGGGTCTGCACACATCCCAACACCCTCACTCCCCATACTGTGTCTGCACACATCCCATCACCCTCACTCCCCATACTGTGTCTGCACACATCCCATCACCCTCACTCCCCATACTGTGTCTGCACACATCCCATCACCCTCACTCCCCATACTGTGTCTGCACACATCCCATCACCCTCACTCCCCATACTGTGTCCACATACATTTTTCACATCACTACTCATACTGTGTCTGCATGCATTCCTCGTTCACTCCCCATACTGTCTGCACACATCCCATCACCCTCACTCACCATACTGTGTCTGCACACATCCCATCACCCTCACTCCCCATACTGTCTGCACACAGCCCATCACCCTCACTCCCCATACTGTGTCTGCACACATCCCATCACCCTCACTCCCCATACTGTGTCTGCACACATCCCATCACCCTCACACCCCATACTGCGTCTGCACACATCCCATCACCATCACTCCCCATACTGTGTCTGCACACATCCCATCACCCTCACTCCCCATACTGTGTCTGCACACATCCCATCACCCTCACTCCCCATACTGTGTCTGCACACATCCCATCACCTTCACTCCCCATACTGTGTCTGCACACATCCCATCACCTTCACTCCCCATACTGTGTCTGCACACATCCCATCACCCTCACTCTCCATACTGTGTCTGCACACATCCCATCACCCTCACTCCCCATACTGTGTCCACATACATTTTTCACATCGCTACTCATACTGTCTGCATGCATTCCTTGTTCACTCCCCATACTGTGTCTGCACACATCCCATCACCCTCACTCCCCATACTGTGTCTGCACACATCCCATCACCCTCACTCCCCATACTGTGTCTGCACACATCCCATCACCCTCACTCCCCATACTGTGTCTGCACACATCCCATCACCATCACTCCCCATACTGTGTCTGCACACATCCCATCACCCTCACTCCCCATACTGTGTCTGCACACATCCCATCACCCTCACTCCCCATACTGTGTCTGCACACATCCCATCACCCTCACTCCCCATACTGTGTCTGCACACATCCCATCACCCTCACTCCCCATACTGTGTCTGCACACATCCCATCACCCTCACTCCCCATACTGTGTCCACATACATTTTTCACATCACTACTCATACTGTGTCTGCATGCATTCCTCGTTCACTCCCCATACTGTCTGCACACATCCCATCACCCTCACTCACCATACTGTGTCTGCACACATCCCATCACCCTCACTCCCCATACTGTCTGCACACATCCCATCACCCTCACTCCCCATACTGTGTCTGCACACATCCCATCACCCTCACTCCCCATACTGTGTCTGCACACATCCCATCACCCTCACTCCCCATACTGCGTCTGCACACATCCCATCACCATCACTCCCCATACTGTGTCTGCACACATCCCATCACCCTCACTCCCCATACTGTGTCTGCACACATCCCATCACCTTCACTCCCCATACTGTGTCTGCACACATCCCATCACCCTCACTCTCCATACTGTGTCTGCACACATCCCATCACCCTCACTCCCCATACTGTGTCCACATACATTTTTCACATCGCTACTCATACTGTCTGCATGCATTCCTTGTTCACTCCCATACTGTGTCTGCACACATCCCATCACCCTCACTCCCCATACTGTGTCTGCACACATCCCATCACCCTCACTCCCCATACTGTGTCTGCACACATCCCATCACCCTCACTCCCCATACTGTGTCTGCACACATCCCATCACCATCACTCCCCATACTGTGTCTGCACACATCCCATCACCCTCACTCCCCATACTGTGTCTGCACACATCCCATCACCCTCACTCCCCATACTGTGTCTGCACACATCCCATCACCCTCACTCCCCATACTGTGTCTGCACACATCCCATCACCCTCACTCCCCATACTGTGTCTGCACACATCCCATCACCCTCACTCCCCATACTGTGTCCACATACATTTTTCACATCACTACTCATACTGTGTCTGCATGCATTCCTCGTTCACTCCCCATACTGTCTGCACACATCCCATCACCCTCACTCACCATACTGTGTCTGCACACATCCCATCACCCTCACTCCCCATACTGTCTGCACACATCCCATCACCCTCACTCCCCATACTGTGTCTGCACACATCCCATCACCCTCACTCCCCATACTGTGTCTGCACACATCCCATCACCCTCACTCCCCATACTGCGTCTGCACACATCCCATCACCATCACTCCCCATACTGTGTCTGCACACATCCCATCACCCTCACTCCCCATACTGTGTCTGCACACATCCCATCACCCTCACTCCCCATACTGTGTCTGCACACATCCCATCACCCTCACTCCCCATACTGTGTCTGCACACATCCCATCACCCTCACTCCCCATACTGTGTCCACATACATTTTTCACATCGCTACTCATACTGTCTGCATGCATTCCTTGTTCACTCCCCATACTGTGTCTGCACACATCCCATCACCCTCACTCCCCATACTGTGTCTGCACACATCCCATCACCCTCACTCCCCATACTGTGTCTGCACACATCCCATCACCTTCACTCCCCATACTGTGTCTGCACACATCCCATCACCCTCACTCCCCATACTGTGTCTGCACACTTCCCATCACCCTCACTCCCCATACTGTGTCTGCACACATCCCATCACCCTCACTCCCCATACTGTGTCTGCACACATCCCATCACCCTCACTCCCCATACTGTGTCTGCACACATCCCATCACCCTCACTCCCCATACTGTGTCTGCACACATCCCATCACCCTCACTCCCCATACTGTGTCCACATACATTTTTCACATCGCTACTCATACTGTCTGCATGCATTCCTTGTTCACTCCCCATACTGTGTCTGCACACATCCCATCACCCTCACTCCCCATACTGTGTCTGCACACATCCCATCACCCTCACTCCCCATACTGTGTCTGCACACATCCCATCACCATCACTCCCCATACTGTGTCTGCACACATCCCATCACCCTCACTCCCCATACTGTGTCTGCACACATCCCATCACCCTCACTCCCCATACTGTGTCTGCACACATCCCATCACCCTCACTCCCCATACTGTGTCTGCACACATCCCATCACCCTCACTCCCCATACTGTGTCCACATACATTTTTCACATCGCTACTCATACTGTCTGCATGCATTCCTCGTTCACTCCCCATACTGTGTCTGCACACATCCCATCACCCTCACCCCCCATCATGTGTCTGCACACATCCCATCACCCTCACTCCCCATACTGTGTCTGCACACATCCCATCACCATCACTCCCCATACTGTGTCTGCACACATCCCATCACCCTCACTCCCCATACTGTGTCTGCACACATCCCATCACCCTCACTCCCCATACTGTGTCTGCACACATCCCATCACCCTCACTCCCCATACTGTGTCTGCACACATCCCATCACCCTCACTCCCCATACTGTGTCTGCACACATCCCATCACCCTCACTCCCCATACTGTGTCCACATACATTTTTCACATCGCTACTCATACTGTGTCTGCATGCATTCCTTGTTCACTCCCCATACTGTCTGCACACATCCCACCACCCTCACTCCCCATGCTGTGTCCACATACATTTTTCACATCGCTACTCATACTGTGTCTGCATGCATTCCTTGTTCACTCCCCATACTGTCTGCACCCATCCCTCATACTGTTTCCTCGTACATGCCTCCATTCCCTGTACTATTTCCTCAAACATGCCCCCATCTCCACCTTTGCTCCTCATTTTGTGTCCTCAAATCTCCCCCCACAATAAATAACCCCATCTGCACTCCAATTCTCCCCACACACATTAAATCTCCCCCTATGCACTTAATCTTCGGTATCTTCAGCTCCACTGGAGCACTTACCACCCATCTGTGTCTCTGCAGCGCCGGCGAGTGATGTCAGCAGAGTGATCACATGATCTGATCTCGCTGCTGGCATCGCTCTGACCCGGTGGTCAGAGCTTCAATTGTACTCACATCTCTAAGACGCGAGTACAATTGATCCCTGGCAGCTGGCACAGAGAACAGTCCTGGGGGAGAGGGAGACACCGTGGCCTGACTGCGCCCCCCTGCCGGCTGTACTCGGCACACATTCCCCAGCTGCCCCCCCCAGATACGCCGGGCCGAGGGGTATATATATATATATATATATATATGTGTGTGTGTGTGTGCATATATATACAATATACTGTAGATACTACTGGGCTGGGAGGTGTATGTGTATACATATATTCATTGATTGTGGTAGTTCAGTTCACTCAGTGGTAGGTAGCAAACAGGAACATTGTGTTCTGTCCTCACTAAATGAAGCAGAATTCATGTAGCTATACAGGCAGCTAAACCGCTCTACCGGGGGTCCAATAAGGAGACTGTGGTTGAATCTGTGGTTTATTGAACGTGAGGGTATATCGAGGCGCGGTGAAACCACAAGCAAAACATACTATATATATACACTCAGTCAGTACAGGGTACATCAGAAATACATATTATACATAGTACATTATAAATCAATATCTGCACTAATAGCTAACCAGAGGAAGGGACTAACTAACCAGGTTAATATGAGACAGGAATTAGATACAGGAAGCATAAATACATACCAGTGATGCTATCACAAGATGAGATGCTTCCTGAATGCAGGCAGAAGGAAAATGGAGAATTGGAGGGAAATGGAGGCTGAACTAACCATAATCCTTTGCAAAGGCTACCAGGATGCATTGCAACCTTACCATAATGCACTGCAAAATCTTACCAGAAAGCACTGCAACGGAGGGAAAAAATACGAGCATCAAAAGTGAAAGTAAAATAACATAATAACACTGCGGTTATGACTTTGGTCACTAGAGGGAGCCAGAAACAATGAAAACAATAGAATCTATGGAAAATTGGACATTCTATATATTCTCCAGTAAATCACTGTAAATATAAACAAGCAGACAGTCAAAGGTTATGAATTAGATGTCGGAGGCAGAACACTCCCCGTCTGACATCAAACGAATGTCACTATCCTTTTTCTCTGAAGACAACAATAGGACCAGTTCAATTACTGGTCTGAAAAATGTCTTAAGTTCATACTCTTTTGGCTATCCTCAGTTCAACTTTGTGGACGTTGCCATCCTTACTCGGGAATGTTGCGATCACTAGACCAAATGGCCACTGGTTTCGGTGGACTTGACAGTCTTTCACAAGGACAAGGTCACCAATCCTCAGATTAGGCCTGGTAGATTGCCAATTCATCCGTGGCTGCAGGGTAGATAAATATTGTTTGTGCCACCTGTCCCAGAATGTATTGGCAAGACTTCGTACCTGTCTCCATTGGCGCTTGTAGAGGTCCTTAGCGTCGAATCCTCCTGTAGGGGCACTGGATAGTCCTGTTTTCTGGGTAAGGATAAGAGGGAATTTCTCCTCAAACTCAACTTTAGCTTCTTTGAGTCGGCCTCCTACTCTCAACAGGCTGTTGTTGTCGATGAATGGGTCGGGTTTTCTTAGTGTGCTGCTCGCTGGTATTGGAGCTTTGTTAATGAGACACTGGATTTCCACAGAGTAGGTTTCTCTCTGAACTGTGGAGATGATGTGGTTTCTGGAAGAGTCCAAGTAGGAGGCAACGTAGATGTTTTTACAGAGATGCCAACCTTTACATCTTTCTGTGTCACAAGTTCTGGTGATCTTGAATGAGTGAGCTATATGAGTCAGGCAGGTGATGGCTCAAATGAGTGACTTCCAACTTGAAAATTTGTTGAATCTGTGAGATTCAAGCTGGATAGCAGAGGTCTTTGTATGAAGTGTAGACACCTGAGGGCGGATTTCGGCACCTGAGTCCTCTCTCACTAGTTCAAAGGTGTCTGGACAACGTTCCTCAGTGTACAATAATTTTGGTCCTGACAGCCATGTTGTACTTCCTAGTTGACTTGCGTGAACTGCTCTAATTGCGTGATCTGCAGGGTTCTGGTCCGTGGGAATGTAATGCTACTGTTTTGGATGAACTGATCTCCTAATTCATAGTGCTCTGTTGTTGACGTAAACGTAGAATCATCTAGCTTCATTGTGGATGTATCCAAGGACTACTTTGCTGTCTGAGTAGAACTTGGCTTGTGTCAGGTCGATATCCATCTCGGATGCGATGAACTCTGCTAATTCAACTGCTAAAACTGCAACACAAAGCTCTAACCTTGGTATGGTGTGCTCTGGTTGTGAAGAAAGTTTGGCTTTCCCCATAACGAATCCAATGTGGCTCTGACATTTGGAGTCTACAGTTTTGAGATAGGCAACAGCACAAATTGCTTTGACAGAAGAATCTGCAAATACGTACAGTCTTTGGTTTTGTATTTCTGTAGACGGCACAGGGGTGTATGGTCTTGGCACTTTCAGGTTGGAGAGGGCTGCTAAAAAGTTCTTCCATACTTCCCGCTGGATTCTCTTGTCAGGTGGCAGAGGTGCATCCCAGTCAGATGTTTCCTTAGTTAAGGCTTTTAGTAAGGCTTTGCCGTATATAGTAACAGGAGCTGCAAAACCCAAGGGATCGTACAGGCTGTTGATGGTAGACAGGACACCTCTGCATGTGAAAGGCTTTTCTTCCTGGCTGACCTGAAAGGTAAAAGTGTCTGACTGTAGATTCCAGAGAAGCCCGAGGCTGCGTTGCATTGGTCTTATTTGAAGGCGTGAAGGCATGGCTTTCAGACAGTCGTCAACATAAAAGTCTTTTCTGTGAATTGTCTGACGTCTGATCCATATTTTCTCTCTCCTTCTTGAGCAGACCTTTTGAGTCCATAAATGGCGACTGCAGGTGAAGGACTTCTCATGATCCAGGTTGGATCTGACAGTTTAAATGCACAAAGTAACCTTTTTTTCCTTTGGCTGTTTGCCAAAGGTGGTTTTTGCCCCCAGTGGCCATTAGGGTCATTGCACTGTGGTGGTTTCAGTTGTAATTTTCCCCCCAGTGGCCATTAGGGTCATTGGACTTTGGTTACTTTAGTTTGTGAACGTGATTAGGTAACAGGCGTGATTGCTCTATAAGAGAGCATCAGGTGTGTCAATAACTGTTGGCGATAGGTCTTCATTTGCAAGCAAGCTTGGGAGAAGGATGGAGCTAAAGGAGAGTCACGGGTAGCTCAGTGAGATTCCTGGAGTAGCAGCTATGGTGTCTGCAAGGAGGTCTGGCATGGCGTGGTGGAGTCGCAGCTATGGTGTCAGCAAGGAGTTCATGCATGGATTGGTGGAGTGGCAGCTATGGGGTAGAGCTGCACTCAAAATGCTGGACATTGTTGCTGAGAGCTGGACTCAAGCATGCTGGACTTTTTGGCAGAAAAGCTGGACTCATTTGTGGGACTTTGTTTCTGGACAGCTGCACGCAGGTGGTGGACTCTGTCTGCTCCAAGGCTGCACTATGGTGTTGGATCCGGTCGGAGGAAAAGATGCACGCAGGTGGTGGGCTCTGTTGCTGGGAGCGTAAGCAACAGAGCAAAGCTAAGTGGTGTTTCCCCTGTTTTGTCACTTTTCCTTATGTGTGTTTAGTGCAGTGGTGGGATTAGTTTCTGCACCGATCATTTCCCTAGTGAGGGTTTAGGTACAGGGCGAGCTAGGGATATCAGGTATCCAGATCGACGCCCGGTGCGGAACCGGCCTAGGGAACGTTAGGAGTGTAGAGACACTGACTCAGGGGAGTGCAGGACATCTCCACGTCCCCGTTCCCTATCACAGGGCCACCATTGTTATTGTTACCCAGGTTTTCCCTTATCGTTTAAATTTGCCTTAGTCCCCGCTGTAGGTGGTGCCCTGATGAGGGGTGGTCTTGAGGCCCCTCATTAAGGGGAGGGTACTGTCATGATCCAGGTTGGATTTGACAGTTTAAATGCACAAAGTAACCTTTTTTTCCTTTGGCTGTTTGCCAAAGGTGGTTTTTGCCCCCGGTGGCCATTAGGGTCATTGCACTGTGGTGGTTTCAGTTGTAGTTTTCCCCCCGGTGGCCATTAGGGTCATTGCACTTTGGTTACTTTAGTTTGTGCACATGATTAGGTAACAGGTGTGATTGCTCTATAAGAGAGTATCAGGTGTGTCTATCACTGTTGGTGATAGGTCTTCATTTGCAAGCAAGCCTGGGTGAAGGATGGAGCTAAAAGAGAGTCATGGGCAGCTCAGTGAGATTCCTGGAGTTGCAGCTATGGTGTCTGCAAGGAGGGCTGGCATGGCGTGGTTTTGGAGTCGCAGCTATGGTGTCAGCAAGGAGTTCGTGCATGGATTGGTGGAGTGGCAGCTATGGTGTAGAGCTGCACTCAAAATGCTGGACGTTGTTGCTGAGAGCTGGACTCAAGCATGCTGGACTTTTTGGCAGAAAAGCTGGATTCATTTGTGGGACTTTGTTTCTGGACAGCTGCACGCAGGTGGTGGACTCTGTTTGCTCCAAGGCTGCACTATGGTGTTGGATCCGGTCGGAGGAAAAGATGCACGCAGGTGATGGGCTCTGTTGCTGGGAGCGTAAGCAACAGAGCAAAGCTAAGTGGTGTTTCCCCTGTTTTGTCACTTTTCCTTATGTGTCTTTAGTGCAGTGGTGGGATTAGTTTCCGCACCGACCATTTCCCTAGTGAGGGTTTAGGTGCAGGGCGAGTCAGGGTCTTTAGGTTCCTGATCATCGCCCTGTGCGGAACCGGCCTAGGGAACGTTAGGAGTGTAGAGACACTGACTCAGGGGAGTGCAGGAGGACTCCACGTCCCTGTTCTCTATCGCAGGGCCACCATTGTTATTGTTACCCAGGTTTTCCCTTATTGTTTAAATTCGCCTTACTGGAGGCGGGGTTTCCAGCTTTACGTGTTACGTGTATTACTTAAATGCGCCTGTTGGAGGCGGCGTGTCAAGCTGCACGTCTTATTATTTAAATTTGCCCCACTGGAGGCGGTGTATCCAGGGTCATGCGTGTCATCTAAATCCGCCCTGGTGGGGGAGCTGTGTCCAGCCACACGTGACCATGACAGGACTATTACCAAAGATGTGCACTCTCATGCGATACTCTGTGACCTCTTTAGTAGGATCATTGTCTCTGTACCAGAAGAATCTTAGGAAGTTCCTGTCTCTCTCTCTCTCTCACAAGGAAACAATGGAACATTTGCTGGATGTCAGCGATGAAGGCAATGGAATCTTTACGGAAGCACATAAGTACTCCCAGCAGTTTGTTATTGAGGTCTGGTCCTGTCAGTAGAACATCATTGAGGGAGACATCATCAAACTTAGCACTGGAGTCGAACACCACTCTAATCTGGCCTGGTTTCTTAGGGTGGTATACTCCAAACATGGGTAGGAACCAGCATTCTTCAGAGTCTTTGAGAGCAGTTTCTAGCTCTGCATGACAGTTCTCAAAAATCTTTGCCATGAAGTAGAAAAACTGATCTTTCATCTCTGGTTTATTTTGCAGATTATGTTTGAGAGAGGAGAAACCTTTTAGTGCCTGATTTCTGTTGTTTGGTAGACGTGGTCTGTGGGTTTTCCTGGAGCTGAGCCGCATGATGACTCTCACTCGCTTCACTAGATGTGTCGTGTTCTTGGTTATAATTTGGATCAAGAAGTTCATTAACATATTGAGAAGTGCGTTGTGGCGAATCTTGCAGTGGCAACTTCAGAGTTGACGCACTGCTACGGCTATGCAGCTCAGGGTTGTGCGCTGCTTCTAGCGATTCTGCTTCAGCTAGGGCTGCGGCAGCTTCTCTTTTTGCTGCTAGGCTCTCTAAGGCGGCATCCACGCGTGCCTTCTCTAACTATGTCTCTCTCTTGCTCATCTCTCTCTAAGCGTGACCTTCTCTCTTGGTCATCTAGGTGTACTTTCTCCAACTGCATCCTTCTCTCTTGGTCATCTCTCTCTGTGCATGACTTTCTCTCTTGGTCATCCAGGCATGCTTTCTCTAATTTAAGTTCCATCTCTTCTACAACAAAGCTTGCACGCATTTTGGCGACTTCAGCATTTGCGTTTGGCAATGGTGACCGTGCTGCTGATGGATGTAGTCTTTGAGGAGACGGAAGTAACAGATTTTGTCCTGTGTGATCTGTGGGACATGGTGTCTTGGGGGAATGCTTGGCTGTGCAGAGATTGATGTAGTTGTATTAAGTCTCTGTGTAGTTGGTGACTTGAATCTCACTATGTGGATTTCTGCAGTTTCACTAGTTCCTGCAAGCTGGATGGAAGGCTGTCTTTTCCCTGAATTCCACTAGCTGAATGGCCGCTATTTCACTGGCCCCTGCAGGAAGGAACGCTGTCCTTTCTCTGAGTTCCCACTAGCTGGATGGCCGCTGTTTCACTGTTCTGTCCTCACTAAATGAAGCAGAATTCATGTAGCTATACAGGCAGCTAAACCGCTCTACCGGGTCCAATAAGGAGACTGTAGTTGAATCTGTGCTTTATTGAATGTGATGGTATATTGATGCGCGGTGAAACTACAAGCAAAACATATATACACTCAGTCAGTAAAGTGTACATCAGAAATACATATTATACATAGTACATTATAAATCAACATCTGCACTAATAGCTAACCAGAGGAAGGGACTAACTAACCAGGTTAATATGAGACAGGAATTAGATACAGGAAGCATAAATACATACCAGTGATGCTATCACAAGGGGAGAAGAGAAATTAGATGCTTTTTGAATGCAGGCAGAAGGAAAATGGAGAACTGGAGGGAAATGGAGGCTGAACTAACCATAATCCTTTGCAAAGGCTACCAGGATGCATTGCAGTCTTACCAGAATGCACTGCAATGGAGGGAAAAAGTACGAGCATCAAAAGTGAAAGTAAAATAACACAATAACACTGCAGTTATGACTCTGGTCAATAGAGGGAGCCAGAAACAATGAAAACAATAGAATCTATGGAAAATTGGACATTCTATATATTCTCAAGTAAATCACTGTAAATATAAACAAGCAGACAGTCAAAGGTTATGAATTCAGATGTTGGAGACAGAACAATCTGTTTAACCCCTTAGCGACAGAGCCAGTTTGCAGCTTAATGACCAGGCCAATTTTTACAATTCTGACCACTGTCCCTTTATGAGGTTATAACTCTGGAATGCTTTAATGGATCCTGCTGATTCTGAGATTGTTTTTTCATGACATATTGTACTTCATGTTAGTGGTAAAATTTCTTCGATAAGTTTTGTGTTTATTTATGAAAAAAAAATGGAAATATGGCAAAAATTTTGAAAATTTTGCAATTTTAAAACTTTAAATTATTATGCCCTTAAATCAGAGAGATGTGTCACAAAAATTTCTTAATAAATAACATTTCCCACATGTCTACTTTACATCACCACAATTTTGGAAGCAAATTTTTTTTTCGTTAGGAAGTTATAAGGGTTAAAAGTTGACCAGCAATTTCTCATTTTTACAACAAAATTTACAAAACCATTTTTTTTAGGGACCACATCATATTTAAAGTCATTTTGAGGGGTGTACATGACAGAAAATACCCCAAAGTGGCACCATTCTAAAAACTGCACCCCTCAAGGTGCTCAAAACCACATTCAAGAAGTTTATTAACCCTTTAAGTGCTTCACAGGAACTAAAGCAATGTGGAAGGAAAAAATTAACATTTAACTTTTTTTGCAAAAAATTTACTTCAGAACCAACTAGTACAATTTCTTCTGAATACGCCGGTACCCCATATGTGGGGGTAAACCACTTCTTCAGCACACGGCAGAGCTTGCAAGGGATGGAGTGCCGTTTGACTTTTTCAAGGCAGAATTTTCCTGGAATTGAGATCGGATGCCATGTTGCGTTCGGAGAGCCCTTAATGTGCCTAAACAGTGGAAACCTCCAACAAGTGACCCCATTTTGGAAACTAGACCCATTAAGGAACTTATCTAGATGTGTGGTGAGCACTTTGAACCTTCAAGTGCTTCACAGAAGTTTATAACGTAGAGCCGTGAAAATAAGAAATCCATTTTTTTTCCACAAAAATGATCTTTTCGCCCCAAAATTATTATTTTTCCAAGGGTAACAGGAGAAATCATACCCCCACAGTTATTGTGCGATTTGTCCTGAGTACGCTGATACCCCTTATGTGGGGGGGAACCACTGTTTGGGCGCATGGGAGAGCTTGGAAGAGAAGGAGTGCCATTTTGGAATGCAGACTATGATGGAATGGTCTGCGGGCATCATGTTGCGTTTGCAGAGCCCCTGATGTGCCTAAACAGTGGAAACCTCCAACAAGTGACCCCATTTTGGAAACTAGACCCATTAAGGAACTTATCTAGATGTGTAGTGAGCACTTTGAACCTTCAAGTGCTTCACAGAAGTTTATAAACGCAGAGCCGTGAAAATAAAAAGTCTTTTTTATTTCCACAAAAGTGATTTTTTAAACCCAATTTTTAGACCCCCAAAGTTGGTAAATAGTGGAAACCCCTCAATTCTGGCTCCAACCCTAACCCCAACACACCACCAACCCTAATTCCAACCCTAACCTTAATCCCAACCCTAATCCCTAATCCTAATTCTATCCCTAATCCTAGTTCGCCCTAACCCTAATTCTAACCCTAGCCCTAACCCTAACCCTAGTCCAACCCTAACCCTAGCCCCACCCTAGCCCTAACCCTAACCCTAGCCCAACCCTATCTCTAGCCCAACCCTAACCCTAGCCCAACCCTAGCCCTAGCCCTAACCCTAATGGAAAACCGAAAAAAAAAATATTTTCTTTATTTCGTTATGTTGGCCTAACTAAGGGGGTGATAAACGGGGGGATTATGTACTATTTTGTTTATTTTGATCGCGATGATAGTTTATCATCGTGATCAAAATGAATGAATGGAATCTGCCTGCAGATTCCCGGCGGGCGCACTGCGCATGCGCCCGCCATTTTCTCCGGATCCAAGATGGCGGCGCCCACCGGAGGACGTCGGCGGGACGCAGGACCACCGGGAGGGGACAGAAGACCACGGAGAGGTACCGGGGGGATCAGGGACCCTCTTTCTCTTTCCTCTGCTGTGCGATCATATCAGAGGAAAGAGAAATTTAATGCACAATCGCGGCTTTTTTTTTTGCGGTCGCCGTCATAGGGTTAATAACGGCGATCGCCAAAGCGGGGTCGGTAAAAACCGACCGATTCATGTTCTCTGTGGTCTCGGCTACCCCCGGCAGTCGAGACCCCGGAGAAAATCTGACACTGGGGGGCGCTATTCACTTTCTCCACTTCGCTGTGAATTAGCGGCGCTGTGGTTTTAGTACCCTTAATTACCGCTGTTAAAAGGCGTATCGGCGGTCGCTAAGGGATTAAATCTTCCATTGTCAGGTGTAAAGAAGGCAGTCTTCTCCTTGGCACTCTGGGATGGGAATTTCCCAGCACCCTTTCATTAGATCCAGGGTGGTAATATATCTGGCTAGCCTTAGTCTCTCAATGAGCTCATCGAAACGGGGCATCAGATGGGCGTCGAACTTGGACATCTCATTTAGCTTCCTGTAGTCGTTACTAGAGTTGAGCGAAACGGGTCGAAAAAATTCAAAAGTCGCCGACTTTTGGCAAAGTCGGGTTTCATGAAACGAAACCCGACCCTAGGATGAGGTCGGCCACGAGGTCGGCGACTTACGCGCCAAAGTCACGTTTCAAAAGTTTGTTTTGCGCTCTTTTTCAGACAATCAGGATCCACGGACACTGTGGGCAACGTGATGACCTAGGCACGGGTCACCACCATCTTTCAGAAGGGCATGCAAGTGATTGGCTTGCTTTGGTGGGCGTCACAGGGGGTATAAAAGGGCGTGCACGCCGACCGCCATCTTACTTCTGCCGATCTTAGTATAGGGAGAGGTTGCTGCTGATTCTGTAGGGAGAGCGTTAGGCAGGGAAGAAGACAAAAAAACTGCTTCTGCTGCTAGCAATTTGGCCTGCACAACACACAAGTCACTGTGTGTGCAGTGCAAGGGGAGGCTATATAGTGGTGTATCAGTGGTGTTGGTTGTTGGGCTGCCTTTTAAGGCTTCCTGACACGCTGGCATTGCTGTTTACCCACTGCTCCGCAAACTGCTTTTTTAAAAGCAATCCAATCTCCCTTATCCTCTAGTCACTTTTGTCACAGCTGTGCCATCGAGCGTGTCACATAGCGCTCAGATATCAGTGGGCCTCACACAATCCACAAGTGTCCAGTGTCCAAAAGTGTGCGCAGAGATTCAAAATCTCCATTATCCTCTCGTCACTTTGGTCACAGGCAGCTGTGCCATCGAGCGTGTCACATAGCGCTCAGATATCAGTGGGCCTCACACAATCCACAAGTGTCCAGTGTCCAAAAGTGTGCGCAGAGATTCAAAATCTCCATTATCCTCTCGTCACTTTGGTCACAGGCAGCTGTGCCATCGAGCGTGTCACATAGCGCTCAGATATCAGTGGGCCTCACACAATCCACAAGTGTCCAGTGTCCAAAAGTGTGCGCAGAGATTCAAAATCTCCATTATCCTCTCGTCACTTTGGTCACAGGCAGCTGTGCCATCGAGCGTGTCACATAGCGCTCAGATATCAGTGGGCCTCACACAATCCACAAGTGTCCAGTGTCCAAAAGTGTGCGCAGAGATTCAAAATCTCCATTATCCTCTCGTCACTTTGGTCACAGGCAGCTGTGCCATCGAGCGTGTCACATAGCGCTCAGATATCAGTGGGCCTCACACAATCCACAAGTGTCCAGTGTCCAAAAGTGTGCGCAGAGATTCAAAGTCTCCATTATCCTCTCGTCACTTTGGTCACAGGCAGCTGTGCCATCGAGCGTGTCACATAGCGCTCAGATATCAGTGGGCCTCACACAATCCACAAGTGTCCAGTGTCCAAAAGTGTGCGCAGAGATTCAAAATCTCCATTATCCTCTCGTCACTTTGGTCACAGGCAGCTGTGCCATCGAGCGTGTCACATAGCGCTCAGATATCAGTGGGCCTCACACAATCCACAAGTGTCCAGTGTCCAAAAGTGTGCGCAGAGATTCAAAATCTCCATTATCCTCTCGTCACTTTGGTCACAGGCAGCTGTGCCATCGAGCCTGTCACATAGCGCTCAGATATCAGTGGGCCTCACACAATCCACAAGTGTCCAGTGTCCAAAAGTGTGCGCAGAGATTCAAAATCTCCATTATCCTCTCGTCACTTTGGTCACAGGCAGCTGTGCCATCGAGCGTGTCACATAGCGCTCAGATATCAGTGGGCCTCACACAATCCACAAGTGTCCAGTGTCCAAAAGTATGCGCAGAGATTCAAAATCTCCATTATCCTCTCGTCACTTTGGTCACAGGCAGCTGTGCCATCGAGCGTGTCACATAGCGCTCAGATATCAGTGGGCCTCACACAATCCACAAGTGTCCAGTGTCCAAAAGTGTGCGCAGAGATTCAAAATCTCCATTATCCTCTCGTCACTTTGGTCACAGGCAGCTGTGCCATCGAGCGTGTCACATAGCGCTCAGATATCAGTGGGCCTCACACAATCCAAAAGTGTCCACTGTCCACAAGTGTGTGCAGAAATTCTAAATCTCCCCTGTCCTATAGACACCTTGTACCTTGTTTTACATTACTATATAGTTTGTTGGATTTTGTCTACATTTCTACCAAAAATGAAGAAGGCTGGTGGAAGAGGCTGTGGAATTGGGCGGGGGTTGGCAGCTGGTAATGATGGTGTTGGTGGTGGATCTGATGGTAGTGGCAAGAGCAAAATAGGACCGAATGCAGGAGGTGCTGACCCTGCGTCATCGTCTGTCTACATAAGGCCTCGAACGCTTAGTTTTCTAGGAGTTGGCAAACCGCTTTTAAAGGCAGAGCATCAGGAAAAAGTTTTGTCTTACATTGCTGACTCAGCCTCCAGCTCTATCGCCTCCTCTTCTTCAGTTGTAAAAAGTAAAAGCACTGAGTCGTCATTGGAGGCTCATGTTCATGAACCACACCTTTCCTTGTGTCCTTCACCCCAACCAAGATTGAAGGATGACGCAGGCCATACTACTGATTACTCCATGGAGCTGTTTTCACATACCATGCCTGGATTATCAAGTGAAATGGTGAATTACCCAGGCCAAGATGAATCTGACATGGAGTGCACTGATGCACAGCCGCTGATGGATGATTCTGCTGGTACATTCACTCAGAGCACTACATTGTCCTCGCAGTGTACAGAGCCAGATTTTGACCCTGATGAGACTCAGGTGCCCCTTCCCGCACACTATACCACCATACACGGTGACACAGAGAAAGGTGCACATGACATAGAAGAGGAGGTGATGGATGACCCAGTTGTTGACCCAGATTGGCATCCATTGGGGGAAGAGGGTGCTGCTTCCAATAGCTCAGATGAGGAGCATCCACAGCAGACATCGACATCGCAACAGCTGTTATCTGGCAGGCCCGGAGCACTCCAAAGACAGGTTCCAAACATCAAAAGAGTTGCTGGACAGCTTGTCCAGAGGGTCAAAAGATCACAGCGTGCTAGGCCGCAAAATGTCTGCCAAAGTAGGAAGAGTGCAGTGTGGCACTTTTTTGAACAAAATCCTCATGATCAGGCCAAGGTTATCTGTAAGAAGTGCGCAAAGACCTTTAGCCGAGGGAAAAATCTGAAAAATTTGAATACCAGTTGCATGCTTAGACATTTAACCAGCATGCACTTGCAAGCGTGGACACAACACCAAACCTCAAGTGCCACATGTGCAACTGATCACAACGAAGGTAGTCAGCAACGCTACATTGTTTCCCCCACTGTAAGCCCACCGGTTAGCACAGCAGCAAATGTTGAGGTGTCGTTGCAAGGCCACAGCAGTCAGGGAATCCCACTGTTATATCAACGAAAGACTGATTCTAGGCCATCAGAAAGAACACCAACTCCATCACCATCATCAACCCTCTCTCAGTCCGCCCTGTCCACCGCTACTTCCACCATATGCAGCTCTCAAGTCCAGCTCACCCTCCCAGACACTATGAGTAGGTCAAGAAAGTACTCAGTCTCTCATCCGCGTACACTGGGTTTGAACGCCCACATTGCCAAACTAATCTCGTTTGAGATGATGCCCTTTCGGTTGGTGGAAAGCACAGCTTTCCGCGAACTCATGGCCTATGCAGTACCACGCTATAACCTACCCAGTCGCCACTTCTTCTCTCGCAAAGCCATCCCAGCCCTCCACCATCATGTGAAAGACCGCATTGTCCATGCACTCAAGCAGTCAGTGAGCGGAAAGGTGCACCTCACAACTGATGCATGGTCCAGTCGGCATGGCCAGGGCCGTTACGTGTCCATCACTGCGCACTGGGTTAATGTGGTGGATGCAGGGTCCACAGGGGACAGCGGTGGTGGGACAGTGCTGCCTAGCCCACGGTATAGGAAACAGTTGGCTGTAGGCGTTCGACCCTCCTCCTCCTCCTCCTCCAGAAGCGAAAGCTCGTCCACAGAGCGCAGTCGTACGAGCACTCCATCTGCAGCTGCCACTGTTGCACACGATGTGTCCCCCTATCGAGCAGCTAGTGGAAAGCGTCAGCAGGCTGTGTTGCAGATGATGTGTTTGGGCGACAGACACACCGCCGAGGTGCTGGCCGAGTACTTGAAGCGACAAACTGAGTCATGGCTGGGCAGTGTACATCTTGAGGCAGGCAAGGTAGTTAGTGATAACGGCCGTAATTTTGTGGCAGCCATAGCCCTTTCAAAACTCAGCCACATACCTTGCTTGGCTCACACCTTGAACCTGGTGGTGCAGTGCTTCCTCAAAAATTATCCAGAGTTAACAGCCCTGCTCCAGAAGGTGCGAAGACTGTGCGCGCACATCCGCCGGTCGCCTGTACACTCCGTTCGTATGCAGAAGCTGCAGCGATTGCTCCACCTTCCCAACCACCGCCTCATTATCGACATTGCAACAAGGTGGAACTCCACCCTGCACATGGTGGAGCGGCTGTGCGAGCAGAGGCAGGCCATAATGCATTTGTGGGAGGATACACGGCCAGGCACTTTGAGAGCAGACATGGAGTTGACAGGCGTGCAGTGGTCGAAGCTGAAAGACCTTTGTAAAGTCCTTCAGTGTTTTGAGGAATGCACACGGCTGGTAAGCGCAGACGACACCATCCTAAGCATGAGCATCCCACTTATGCGTCTGCTCATGCAAACTTTGACGCACCTTAAGGAGCAGGCGTCTGCAGCCAATGTTGATGAGGAGGAAGAGGAGGAGGGAATCCTTGATGACATTCAGCCATTGTCTGCTCAGGGACCTCTCCTGGACGAGGTGGAGGAAGAAGAGGAGGAGGAGGAGGATGATGGGGATGATTACTTAGGGGAGGAGGATGCATCTCGTGGGGCAAGTGAAAATGTTGGCGTGGCAAGGTCTGGTACAGGGTTTGTGCGTGACTGGAGGGATGTGGATTTGCCAGAAAGTGCTCCTCCACCCAGCACTCGCAGTGCATCATTGACACCGGGAACATTGGCCCACATGTCAGATTATGCCTTGCGGATCCTAAAAAGGGACCCCCGCATTGCCAAAATGATGAACGATGACGACTACTGGTTGGCCAGCATCCTGGATCCACGCTATAAAGGAAAATTACAAAACATCATGCCACAGGAGAACCTTGACCTAATATTGGCTAATAAACAAGCAACTCTGGTAAATCGGTTGCTTGAGGCATTCCCAGCACACAGCAGCGGTGATGGTTCTCACACGAGCCGTACGGGCCAGGGGCAGCTTGGCAGAGGTGTTCGTGGTGCACACAGCAGAAGTGGCGTTGGAGACAGGGGTTTCATGACAATGTTGTGGACTGATTTTTCAAATACCGCTCACACAACTGGTAATACTGCATCGATGGAAAGTGACAGGAGACAGCAGTGTCAACTGTGGTTACAAACTACTTTTCCTCCCATATCGATGTTCTCCCACACAGGTCATTCCCCTTTGACTATTGGGCCGCTAAACTGGACACCTGGCCTGAATTGGCCCAATATGCCTTACAGGAGCTCGCTTGCCCAGCTGCAAGTGTGCTATCGGAAAGAGTCTTCAGTGCAGCTGGATCAATCCTGACAGAAAAAAGGACCCGTCTGTCAACCCAAAATGTGGATGATCTAACCTTCATTAAAATGAACCACGCATGGGTTTCCAAGGATTTTGTCCCACCTTCCCCTGATGACACATAGGGTGACAGAAAAATGGCTTGCTTTGGTCCACCTCTTCCTGGTACTTCACCTATTTCGCCTTTTGCATCAGCTGAATGTCCAACATCAACATATGCCACTTTCTAAAACTCCCTAACTGTGCTGCCTCCCCCCCTATGGCCGGGGTCACCTCCTAGCGCACGACACCGTGCGAGTGCCGTTGCCCTGGACAGGTGGGTAGGCCGACTCTTGGGCATGGGCACTGGCACAGGGTCCCTCATAGTGCAGTCAAGTGTCTCTGACGGTGGTGGTGCACACCCACCGTCAGACACACCGCTGTACTATGAGGGGCCCAGTGCCAGTACCGACGCCCACGAGTGGGCCCCCCTTGCTTGGGCAGGGCCCCAGCATTTGCAATCTTTACCTCTCCCTGCTCCTCCGCTGTGTAATCTGGGCCGTCAAATCCATACTGTGCCTGACACCATCTGAGTCTGCCTCCTGAGACATATATTTTGAATGTGTACGCTATCCATACATGTTATCCGGGGATACGGTACCCTTTCTAACCTTTGTGCAATCACGTGCAATCCATACTGGGCCTAACACCGTCTGAGCCTGCCTCCTGAGACATATATTTTGAATGTGTACGCTATCCATACATGTTATCCGGGGATACGGTACCCTTTCTAACCTTTGTGCAATCACGTGCAATCCATACTGGGCCTAACACCGTCTGAGCCTGCCTCCTGAGACATATATTTTGAATGTGTACGCTATCCATACATGTTATCCGGGGATACGGTACCCTTTCTAACCTTTGTGCAATCACGTGCAATCCATACTGGGCCTAACACCGTCTGAGCCTGCCTCCTGAGACATATATTTTGAATGTGTACGCTATCCATACATGTTATCCGGGGATACGGTACCCTTTCTAACCTTTGTGCAATCACGTGCAATCCATACTGGGCCTAACACCGTCTGAGCCTGCCTCCTGAGACATATATTTTGAATGTGTACGCTATCCATACATGTTATCCGGGGATACGGTACCCTTTCTAACCTTTGTGCAATCACGTGCAATCCATACTGGGCCTAACACCGTCTGAGCCTGCCTCCTGAGACATATATTTTGAATGTGTACGCTATCCATACATGTTATCCGGGGATACGGTACCCTTTCTAACCTTTGTGCAATCACATGCAATCCATACTGGGCCTAACACCGTCTGAGCCTGCCTCCTGAGACATATATTTTGAATGTGTACGCTATCCATACATGTTATCCGGGGATACGGTACCCTTTCTAACCTTTGTGCAATCACGTGCAATCCATACTGGGCCTAACACCGTCTGAGCCTGCCTCCTGAGACATATATTTTGAATGTGTACGCTATCCATACATGTTATCCGGGGATACGGTACCCTTTCTAACCTTTGTGCAATCACGTGCAATCCATACTGGGCCTAACACCGTCTGAGCCTGCCTCCTGAGACATATATTTTGAATGTGTACGCTATCCATACATGTTATCCGGGGATACGGTACTCTTTCTAACCTTTGTGCAATCACGTGCAATCCATACTGGGCCTGACACCGTCTGAGCCTGCCTCATGAGACATATATTTTGAATGTGTACGCTATCCATACATGTTATCCGGGGATACGGTACCCTTTCTAACCTTTGTGCAATCACGTGCAATCCATACTGGGCCTAACACCGTCTGAGTCTGCCTCCTGAGACATATATTTTGAACGTGTACGCTATCCATACATGTTATCCGGGGATACGGTACCCTTTCTAACCTTTGTGCAATCACGTGCAATCCATACTGGGCCTAACACTGTCTGAGCCTGCCTCCTGAGACATATATTTTGAATGTGTACGCTATCCATACATGTTATCCGGGGATACGGTACCCTTTCTAACCTTTGTGCAATCACATGCAATCCATACTGTGCCTGACACCGTCTGAGCCTGCCTCCTGAGACATATATTTTGAATGTGTACGCTATCCATACATGTTATCCAGGGATACGGTACCCTTTCTAACCTTTGTGCAATCACGTGCAATCCATACTGGGCCTGACACCATCTGAGCCTGCCTCCTGAGACATATATTTTGAATGTGTACGCTATCCATACATGTTATCCAGGGATACGGTACCCTTTCTAACCTTTGTGCAATCACGTGCAATCCATACTGGGTGTGAGAACGGCTGGCGAGCTGTTAAGCAAGCTACAGCACCTGTCCAGACAAGTACAGGGATTCCCTAGCGAGGAGACTTATTTGATTGTTTTCAATGTTGGGACAGCAATTTTTGGGGAGCACTATACTCTGGAGAATGATAGATGGGGCCCACCATACACTGGAACATTCCAAAGGTGGACATCAGACACTGGAGCAGCATTTACAGGGCCCATTATACACTAGAGCATTAGAAATGGGGCCCATTATGTTTGGAGCATTATTTGGGCCCATAAGACAGTGGAGCTTCATCCATGGGGACCAACATATACTGTAGCATTATGTGAAGCTCATCATATACTGTTTCAAACATTATATGGGACCAATGATTCTGTATGGAGAAATAGATGGGCCTCGTCATGAGATGTAAAAAGTGAGGTATTTTTCATTGTACTATACCGCTATTTATCTGCCGTATCGGAGCATGATGAGTTGTGGCATGTGTTAAAGGGGCGCTCTTTCGCCCAGGGCACATGAAAACCTGCAGCCAGCCCTCCCCCCCCACAACTTTAGCCAAATAACCCCCATTTTTCAGTGCGTAACTTATATTATGAAGTTAATTAAGGTTGACAAGCTTAAGTAAGAAGAATTGATGCTTTTGGCATTCAAATGGGCACTGTAGGTGTGTTTCCTGTCCTCCTCTCACTGCCGACTTTTATTCCCCATTGACTTACATTGGGTTTCGTGTTTCGGGACGACCCCGACTTTTCCCTATAATCGGACGATCTTGCTCGACCCGACTTTTGGAAAAGTCGGGTTTCACGAAACGAAACGCCACCCTAAAAAACCAAAAGTCGCTCAACTCTAGTCGTTACATAAGC